>NC_087261.1:31747816-31958207 GCF_037042905.1 Lytechinus pictus
TGATATTTACTAAAACCCATGAGGAATCATCGATCAAAGTCTAAAAACCGCTGAGAAACTCACTCATCACCACGGAAAAAAGAACAGTGATTTTCAATATTGTGTCATTTTGCAGCTTTTGAATTTTGACCTTGCCCCACATTTCAAGACACTGCACCTCCATGTGAACCATAATCATATCATGTAAGGCATCATTTTAAAGAGAATTAAATATTCTATTCATTGATATCAATTACACATTTATATTTACTAAAACCGAGGAGAAATTATCGATCAAAGTCAGATTTTCAAACTTTTTTTGAGGAGTTTATTTACATATAGTACATGTCTGAACAATAAGTCAATGTCTCTCAAAAAACACTCTTATACATGTTTGTTTCAGGTTGCCCTTAAAGGTGGTCACTGAAGTCTGGGTTTTCAAACTCTGTGCGAGAGAATTCCACAGGCTAGGCCCTGCATGAGCAAAGGCCCGTTCTCCGCATGATTTCTTAGCAACTGGAATTTGTAAGAGTTTAGATGATGAGGATCGTAAATTTCTTGAGGGTTGGTAATTATGCATCAAAGACCTATTGTAACTGGGGGAAGTTCCATTGACTATATGAAAAATCTGTGTTAAAGACTATGCGTTCCTTCAGAGGCAACCAGTGAACAGTTCTCAATATAGGGGTGACTGCGCTTGGTAGATAGATACCGTGTTTACACGCTGCATCGGCTCGCGGTTCTGAACCGCGAGCCGATGCAGAATCGGCTTTTTTGTTGCGTGTAAACGCGATTAACTTGCATCGGCTCTCGGTGCAGAATCGGCAATTTTGCACCACCAAAGTTGTAGGTTCAGAACCGCGAGCCGATGCAGAATTGTTTTTTCATATACTTTGCACATATTCGCGTCTTATCTCAAGCGTGTCTGTATCATGAGATTTGTTACGGCACATTTTGGTAAATAACGAAAATGTGTATCAATGTGCCGATAGTGCACCTATGCCTGACAGAATTTTCGTTACCAAAGTGTGCGGCCATAATGTGAAATACATGCACATTTTGGTAACAACAAATAAAAACCAGATTCGACGGTTATAATGGAGAAAAGATTAATGATTATTACATTGGGTCAGATACAAATTCAGGGGGAGTATCTGTGTGTGTGTGGGTGTGATTTGCCTCTACGTCCGATGACTACGTCGTCAAATGCCGTTTGGTCCAATAATAATTTTGTTCAGTAGTCATTTGTCCGATAGCAAGTTAGTCTAAGAGCCACTTCGCGCAAAAGCGACTTCGTCTACGGCTCATTTCTTCCAACAGCCAGGTCGTCTATAAACCACTTCGTGCAAAACAACTTTGTCTAAGAGCAATTTCGTCCAATAGCCGCTTCCTCTAAGAGCCATTTCGTCTAAATGTCATTTTGTTTAGTAGACATTTCTTCCAATACCCATTTTGTCAAATTGACAGTTGGTCCAATTGACACTTTGTCCAATACCCACTTGGTCCAATACCCATTTGCACCAGTTCCCACTTAGTAACCTGATTTTGAAAACCGTCTTTGCGACGCATGAAATCGGGCAGAGTAATGTTCATTTGATATTTCATGTTTCTGAGGGGATTAAGTTTTTGGTCTCTTGTGGTTTGAATATTGCGGGGGGAGGGGGTTAGTATTTGTTTATTGTTCTCTCCCCTTCTCTCCTTCTTCTTTTTCTTGAGCCAGGCATAAGTTAATTTGGAACATGGAATTATAAATATTTTTGTATTCTTGAATCCATGAAATTGTATTTTGTTGTCCCTGACTTTTATTGTTTTGTGTTTTTGTTTTTGGCATTTGTAACAAATGACAACCGATAAATATTTAATGAAGACAAATTAAATTTTCAATTTTTGAGATCTGGGGCCCGAAACAAAAAGCTTAGCAATGATCGTCGAATACTTTTCTACCGTATTGATTACATTGACTACAATGTAAAATCAATCATGAAAATCAAGCGTTCGATTAATCGCTAACCTTTGTGCTAAGAGAACCACATTGTTAGACCAAAGGGGTATTAGACCAACTGTCATTTAAGATGATGATGATCCACTGCATTTACATTGCGCCATATTTCTGTTAAAACAAATCTTAGGCGCAGGCTCATCCAATTAAGCTAATAATAACACATCTGCTGAAATAAGTGAGTTTTGATAGACAAATTCACGGAGTGAAAAGGAGGGAGTTCCAGATGATTGGAGCAATACATGTACATGCGAAGGCACGGTCTCCATATTCCTTTACGTGTGTGAGGATATACATGAAGAGTGACACCAGTACAAAATGAGCGCATCCCATGACGTAGATGGCGTTGTTCTATTAGGGAAGTCACAGCTGGATTTTGAATTCGATCCTGTACTTAATTGGTAGCCAGTGCAGCTCCGTGAGAACAGGGGTGATGTGGTCTCATTTCTTCGTACCAGTTAGCAGGCGAGCACCAGCATTCTCAATATGTACGCTCTAATCACCATAGTGGAGGAAGACCAGTCAGCAAACGGTTACAGAAGTCAATTCTTACTAGAGGTGATTAACGAATGAATTAGGCTTTCTGCTGCAGAATAGATGAGTAGCGATCTTATAGCCGATTTATTTCGTAGCTAATAGTAGATCGCTTGGCATACCTTTGAAATATGCTTGTCCATCTTAATACACTGGTCGAAGAAGACACCGAGATTACGAGCAATATCTGAAGGAAGGACAGGCACACTGCCAACTTGAAGATCTTGCGGGACAATCTTGTTTCGCATTTTATGTGATGGAGAAAAGAATACTGTCTGGTAAATATTCAGTCTTGTCGTCATTCAGCTTTACAAAATTTGTTACCATCCATTGCCAGATTTTTGGCTGGTAGTGAGAAGTGAAATAGCATCATTTGTCACTCTTGAGTTGGAGGTCACATATACACTTTAAAAATGAAGTGCTAATTTAGCACTTACAGTGCTTGTATAGTGACTGCACTAAGAGTGCTGATTTTCTAGTTCAAATTTAAATTGTAAAATCAGCACTCGTGGTGCAGTTCTTATACAAGCACTGTAAGTGCTAAATTAGAACTTCATTTTCACATTATATCATCCGCATAGATCCACTTGTAATCCATGATGACGAGCAACCCCCCCCCCCCCAAAAAAAAAGGTGCAGTAAACAGAGTGAAGAGTAGCGGCCCGAGGACGGAACCTTCCGGAACACCGTACTTCAAGAGACCCTCCTCTGACAAAGTCCCATTGATATTTACCACTTGCCGTCTGCAGTGGAGGACGATTATGACTGTTTTTCTCGTTGCCAACTGCTCTCAATAGGTCATCGGATATCCTAAGAAGTGCTGTCTCGACACCGTGGAGCTGTTTGTAGGCAGATTACACGGTCTCGTGAAGGTCATCGTCCTGCAGATGTGTCGTCAGTCTCTTCGGGACAAATTTCTCAACAATTTTGGCAAGAAAAGGTAGGTATGATGTGGGACGGTAACTGCTCATTCCTCCCCATCAATTGACGGCTTCTTCAGCACAGGAGTAACCTGTGCGAGTTTCAGTTCTCCAGGGAACTTTCCTTCCTGCAGGGAAGCTTTAACAGTCCTCGAGAACAGCACATACATGAAGTCATCATTTTCCTTTCCAATCTTGTTGGAATAGGATGTAGGGAGCATGACTTTGAAGATCCTTCCTTTTGACACTCTTTATTTCTAAAGGAGATGATGGCATAAATGCAGTTAGATCATCATCAAACGAGGAAGGTACAGTTCTGTCCAACTCTCTTTCTGACTTCTCTTTATAAGATTTGGATGTATTTGACTGTAGGTCTGATAGACCTACATGTACTCGACCATATGCTCATTGTAGTACTTGGCTTCGCATCTTCAAATAATGTTTTGACCACGTTTCTCTAGTCCTTAAACAATTGTTTATCAACTGTGAGCTTTGTTCGCCTCCATCGTCGTTCAAGTAGTCTTCGCTTCCGAAAAGGCTCTTATATAGACAAAGTGGATTTCGGCGAAGGGAATCTTAGACGAAGTGGCTCTTGGACGAAGTGACTATTGGACAAAATTGCTGTTAGTCGAAGTGGCTTTTGGATGAAGTAAATCGTAGACAAAGTGGCTTTTGGACAAAATATGTATCGAACGAAGTGGCATTAAGATAAAGTAGCTCCAAGACGAAGTAGCAATTGGACGAATTGGATGTTAGACAAAGTAGCATCTGGACGAAGTGAAGTTACCAACATGTGTCGTAACAAAGTTACGGCACATGTTGGTAACTTCACATTTTGGTAAATTACCAAAATGTGCCGTAACAGGGTGTCCAAATTTCGCGGACATTTCAAAAATATTCATCCGGCTAAATTCATTCATTTATTGACCTAGGTATAAGTGATCATTTATTGATTTATTTTCAAGAAAGATTGTCAGGCCCGTATTTGGGCACCACAGAACTGTGTCCATCAGGAGCTTAAAAGGTTATAATGTAGATAATTTCAACTTAAATTTATCCCGATCAGACTGGTCCAAGGTAACTGAATGTAAAGATGTAAATATGGCTTGGGCAAATTTTAAATCTATATTCTTGTCAATTATAGATATGAGCGCACCTCTGAAAGAGGTAAGAATTAAGCAATCAACTGAAAAATGGATGAACCATGGAATTATTGTTTTAATTAAAGAGAGAAATGTAGCTTACAAAAATATGAAAAGGAATATTGGCAATTAAGACCTTGAAAGGAAATATAAAGTTTTAAGGAATTTAGTTCAAAGGAAGGTAAGAAGTGCCAAAACCGAATACTTTCAAGAACAAATCGAAGAAAACAAAAATGACTCTAGAAAATTGTGGAAGAATTTGAAAGGTTTAGGTCTAAAAAGTAAAGGGAAATCTGATAAAAAAACGGTTATTAATGTGCAAGGTGAATTAAGTCACGATAAGGCTAAAATTGCAAATGAGTTTAATCGTTATTTTACAACTGTGGCCGACAAGTTAGTTTGTAAATTACCAGTAAATACAACAAAATTTCATGCAGAAAGTGACCAATTTCAAATTTTTTATGAAGAAAAGGGTATTTCAAAAGGTAGTTTTCATTTTTCCCCCGTTACAGAAAAATTTGTTTTAGATGAACTAAATAGGTTGAAAATATCAAAAAGTACTGGTTTAGATATGATACCTGCAAGATTTTTAAAAGATGGGGCAAGAAATTTGTACAAACCTTTGAATTATGTTATTAATTTATCTCTTATGTCTTCTACCTTTCCTAATGATATGAAATTCGCAAAAGTTACCCCGCTACATAAAAAGAAAGATAAGACTGACGTTAGTAATTATAGGCCAATAAGTGTATTAGGTGTAGTGTCGAAGATTTTGGAAAAATCTGTTCATGCTCAAGTGGAGAAATACTTCCAAGAAACCAAGCTAATATATAAATTTCAGTCCGGCTTTCATAACGGATATTCCACTGAAACTTGTTTAATACATTTAACATATTTTATCAGGAATGAAATTTCACATGGGCGCATTGTTGGAATGGTTCTCCTAGACTTACAAAAAGCCTTTGATACTGTAAATCATAGCATACTTTTAAAGAAATTAGAAGTGATGGGTTTAGACTCTGCATGTGTGACATGGTTTAGATCATATTTATCTAACCGTCATCAGGTAGTTACCATGCAGACGGTTCTTTCTGATTCACTGCCTATTAAATGCGGAGTCCCTCAAGGAAGCATTTTAGGCCCCATTCTTTTTATGTCTTACATCAATGATATGTGTACTTGTATTAACGAATCTAAATTAATTTGATATGCTGATGATAGTGTCTTGCTATATTCAGATACAAATCCCAAGATAATTGATAAAAAACTTAGTGTAGATTTGGCTAATTGCATCGAATGGATGTCTGACAACAAGCTTAGTTTACACGTTGGGAAAACGGAAATCATTTTATTTTGTTCGAAACGAAAGTTAAGATATACACACGATTTCAAGGTTTCATATAATAATCAGGTAATTGAAAGAAAAGATTCAGTAAGATATTTGGGTATTAATTTAACAAGTAACCTATCATGGACGGGTTTGGTAGACTCAATCGCCAAAAAGGCAAATTCACGCTTGAAATTTTTGTATAGATATCAAACCTGTTTGAATATGAAGTCTAGACGTATTTTATGCTTTGCTTTAATACAATGTTTATTCGACTATGCTAATGCGGCTTGGTACGGTAGTCTGGGTGTTACGGATAAGAAAAAGCTAAGAATAAAATTGTGAGATATATAAATGTTTTAGGACCAAGAGCACATGTCGGATATAATGAACTTGAAAAGGCAGGATTGCTTCATGTAGATCACAGGTCACAACAATTAGTATTACACCACGTGCATAAAATATTCTATTCGGATAAATTAGATCATTATATAGCAAATAATTTCACCCGGGTATCAAATATCCATAGGTACGATACTCGAAATAGTAATTTTAATTTCGTATTACCAAAACGGGAAGGACATATTGGAAACACTTTTTATTTTAATGGCATCCAATCTTGGAATGCTCTTCCTGATAAAATAAAAGCCGTTAAATTTTTTTGTCAATTTAAGAGTGCATTAAAAAATCACCTAAAACTGGAAGCTGCCCGAGAACAGCATTACCAGTAAAATAAGACATTTTGTACAGTTGGTTTCTAGTATTGTAGATAATGTATACATTAGGGTATGTTAAAATATAATCTTGTTTCACATATTAGGAAGATTATTGTTTGCTTCAGATGTTTGCAAATTATATGACTGATGGATATGTTTGTATGTATTTTTTTCCCCCAATATTCCAGTACTTGTCGTAGTTTATATTTTTTTGTTACAATATGTTAATGTTTTATACTAACTATAGGACCCCATTGGAAATAAGCCTTTCGGCTTTCATGGGCTATCCTGTCAAGGTATTTCCTCAATTTCTTTGTAATCTCCTGTGATATTCTTGACGAATAAAATCAATCAATCAATCAATCAATCAATCATTCAATCAATCAATCAATCATTCTCATTCTGTACAAAACAAATGAAAATAATGGCTACCAGATTGACGGAAGATCGTAAACTAAAACTATATTGACGATAAGTAGGTCAAGGGTTTTGCCGGTATCGTAATCTCGAAATTCTATTCCTTAGACGAGTACATGTGCTGGAAAATCGTGCTGGAAAAGCGTTCTGGAAAAAGTATGATATAACTTTGCGGCCAAAACTTTTTGTTGAGTTCTTAATCATGCGCGCTTTTGTCACAGTGCGCCAAATTGAGCCTGTTGTCATGGTTAAATACGCTATTTTATTAATTAATTCACTGTTTAAAGAGTGGACTCATTAAAAATTATTCAAAACAGTGGACTCATGAATAAAATAGCGTACTAATTACGGAAATCAATAAGTGAGCCATGTCAACTAAGAGTAAAGAAAATAACAACAGTGATATCAAGTCATTGTACGAGAACATGTATTGACTTGCAGTGGATTTTATGAAGGAATACAATTACATGCCTCATGGAACCCCAAACATTAGCCATGATATCCATGTCCATAACAACTTTAAGTAAACTTAATAATAGCAACAATGAATTAAAGTGATCTTTCGAAACCATGTCATTATTTTCAGTCGATTATATGACTGACTACCCTCGCCTAAAAGCATAACAAAAGAAAAGTATAACACAAATGAGATAAGGCAATCTGTTATCTAACAATTTTAATGTCATTATTCATGTTATTTTAAATTATTTATTTGGTCCTTGCGTAAGACTACACTATCAACAGCTCTGCGACAGCCTGCAAACACAACTCGTATAGTGGTTGTTCTAATACGCGACTACCCTTTCCTACAGTAATCGCTTTGGATGATAAGGTATAGTACACACTCCGAGGTAAAAAACAAAAAACAAATTTCACGAACATGACTTTAGGTCACGTGACTTGAAGTGTCCTGACTGGAGGTCAACTCTCAGGTGTACACTTCCATTGCTGCATAAATATATATATATATATATATATATATATATATATATATATATATATATATATATATATATATATATATATATATATATAAATAAGAATTATTTAGTGATTTGCTTAACTTTGCTTGTTTGAAAAAGGGGCACAAACGATGACATCACAGAAACTTTAACAACCTGGTTGATTATTAAACCGATCATTAAGATTAAAATGGACCTTTGATCAAACCAAACTCCCATATCATACTGTAACTACATACGGACTGCCTTCGTCTGATAATGTCACAGCCCAAGATGAAATAACAAATTGAATAGCTAATCAAGTATTCGCTAGTCTATTATAAAAGTATGTGTGAATCACGCAACACTGCTCCTCTATTCTAAAGAAGGGACCGCTTTCCTTAAAGATAACTGAGAAACGTTACGTTCCCTGGTTCTTATCGATTACTGAATTCAATAATCTCTGTCTATTAATTGCCAGACTACTACGATGGAGTTCAGACAAGTGACACATTATTGACAGATTAATTGGACTTCATTTTTCTCATCTACTCAACTCATCTAGGTTGTCTCTGCAGTCTTTTCTTAATGCACATTGGAAGACGCTAACTGGTAAGTGTGATGAATCTTGATTAATTAAGGTTTACAATAAACCGATGAACATTCATTTTAATGCGATGATAGTAATTAGTATAGGCCGGCTAACAGAAGCCTGTGCTACAACCGATAATGTCGTAGCGATGTCCAGGGCCAATACTAGTGGTGCTTTGTTAGAGCTAACAAAGTTTCCGTGTTGCTGTTACAGGTGTTACAGGTATTGACGTGTGGGCGCGTCGTGGTCTAGTGGTTCTGACTCTGGCCTTTCAAACAGAGCGTCTTGGGTTCGAATCCTAGGCATGGCGTGTCTTCCTTCAGCAGGAAATTTATCCACACTGTGCTGCACTCAACCCAGGTGAAGTAAATGGGTACCGGCAGGAAATAATTCCTCAAAAAAGCTGTGTGCACCTGTATCGGTAGCCTAGCTTAGCCGGGTAATAATAATAGCAGGGCCCGCTGGAGTTTTCGGAACTGAAGTGGCTACCCTGGGTAAATATACCGTTATTATTATCAGAAGCTATCATGTTCTTACGCTCCAGTCACACCAGACTGACTCCAGACCGATCAACACTCTTTGGCATACTATCGGTCAGTTTAGAGTTATTTTCGATGGTTTGACTACTTAATGTACACACATACATACATACATGTAACTGTGTCAGGAAGTAATAATAATAATAATGTAAATTTACCCAGGGTAGCCACTTCAGTTCCGAAAACTGTTCTCCAAGCTGGCCCTGCTATTATTAAATGGTATTCATACATGTAATGTCTAAGTAGGTAATGCAAAAAATCTGTAAGCGCATGCAAATTTATTCAAGTATCAACGTCAAAGATAAATCTTAAGATTAATTTACTGGCATAATCCAATTTTTTAGTGGTATTTCATTTTCACAGTGACATATCCTGTAAATTTGCAATACATATTTACCATCGATTGCTATGCTGAAACTTTTGTTTTTAGCAAGCTCCGATAAGTTTCACAATCGCAATTACTAAAATCTAAAAATGGCTTTATTTGAAAGTAAAATGTATATAATGTATATTGAGAGAAATAAGATAAATACAAATAACTTGTGGTAACTCTGTAATTATTAATTTCAAGATGATAGCATGTATTAGCTGGGATTCAACTTCGGCACGAGGCTCCTCATTGTTCATTAACTTATCTGCACCAAAAATACAAAGAATCAATGAAAAGGTTGGACATTTGCTTGCTAGCTAATTGAACTCGGTCTCGCCTAATTGGTGTCCCGCCTCCGTGGTTTAGTGGTTAGGGCATTGGCGTTCAGAACTAGGGAACCGGGTTCGATTCTCGGCGGAGGCATTTTTTCAACCTTTGATTCAGAATGGATGACAGCTCTGAGGGACCTTGAGTGAAGCTACGCATCTTGTATTATCTCATTTTCCCTTAATTTGATAACACCTGTACCAGTAACACGGAAACTTTGTTAGCTCTAACAGAGCACCACTAGTATAGGCCCGGGCATCGCTACGACATTTTCCCCATGCAGCCCCTTCTCTGTGAAACAGTCTTTATCTTCCTCTCCGCCAGGCTTCCTCCGTCTTTTCTTTTAAACAATTAATCAAAACACATCTTTTAAATAAATAAATAAATAAATATTATAAGGATTTGTATAGCGCACGCATACACCTCGCTAGATGCTCAAGGCGCTCCTATATTATCCCGGCTAAGCTAGACTACCGATTCTGGTGCGCACAGCTTTTTGAGGAATTACTTCCTGCCGGTACCCATTTACCTCACCTGGGTCGAGTGCAGCACAGTGTGGATAAATTTCTTGCTGAAGGTAAACACGCAATGGCTAGGATTCGAACCCACGACCCTCTGTTTGAAAGGCAAGAGTCAGAACCACTAGACCACGACGCGCCCACTTTTCACCTTTTAATTTTATTCTTCACTTGTATTAACTTTATTATCTTTAATACATGAATATGTTGTATTCTATTCCTCTTAGTCAGTCTTAATTAATAACATTGAATTGGCCTAGATCATATAGATGTTGATGTTATATTAATTAATCATTCTTATTTTTATCATTTGATTAAAAATAAAGAAATGTTTCTGTTAATCAGACTAACGTATATCTGTGTTAAATTTCCTAAAGTTTTAACTCTCTATCATTAAATTCGAAAGTTTGTACGTAATTGTAAGGTGTAAGACAATTTGTATGTATGCTATTTATATTGTAAATAGCGCCGTGAGCGCCATGCCTGACGGATGTGCGCGCTTTGAAAGAATTACTCCACCATTGTTATTTTTATTTTTATTTACTGTATATACATATACATGTATAAATCGGATGATAATGTTTATGTTATACGTGGAAAACCAAGATGTGTATATATATATATATATATATATATAAATATTGTGAAAGAAATGGATGAAGAGAACAATGGTAGGCGTAGCTTAACTCAAGGTTCCCCAGAGCTATCTACCTTTGGAAAAATTGGTGATGCCGAAAAAATTTCTCTGCCGGGACTCGAACCCGGGCCACCAGCTTTGAACGCCGGTGCCTTAACCACTAGACCACAGAGACGGGTTAGTGGCTAGGGCGACCCCGATCCGATTGACCGTCAGATAGACAGATTCTCGACACTATACCAATTATAATTTCCTTTGTCGGGTGTAGGTGGGTTATGAACAATGACAAGTCGCCATGCCTCAGCTGGATCAAAGCTATTGCTTTGATACAGTACACGTATGGGAGAAAGTATACAAATGTATACAAAAGTATACGAAATCCAAGTCAGATCAAAGTCAGATGTCCAAACTTTCTTGAGGAGTTTATATATATATATATATATATATTAACAAAAAGCAAAATACAATGTGAATGTAACAACCGTAGATAGAAAAATTGATCAAATTTTCGCCCACTATGCATATATATATATATATATATATAAACTCCTCAAAAAAGTTTGGAAATCTGACTTTGATCTGATTTGGTTTTCGTGAATATAAATGTGTAATTAATAGCAATAAATAGAGCATTCAATTTTCTTTAAAATGATACCCATTTATATAATATGATACCCAACATGATATGATTATGGTTCACATGGAGGTGCAGTGCTTTGAAATGTCGGGCAAGGTCAAAATTCAAAAGTTGCAAAAGGACTCAATATTGAACGTCACTGTTCTTTTTTCACTGGTGATGAGTGAGTTTCTCAGCGGTTTCTTTTAAATGTTTTCATGCACCTTAACATCACCATTAACATGGAATCAAATACAAGTCTGCACAAGCAAAAACGTAACAAACAAACAAACAAACATGCATGGGTATTTCAAACCACGACTCAAACCATGTTATCTCACAGTATCATCACTACAGAAGCAGGGGCTTGATTTGAATGGATTTTCATCTCTATTGACACAGACAAAAGAATCAATGTTCTGAGTTGACCCATCATGACTATTTCTGCTCGTTTTGCAGCTTTTCAATTCAGACACCATCCAACACTTTTGAATCCTGCTCTTTTCCTGATGGCATGATCATAACAAGCATGGTATAATTTTAAAGAAAATTAAATGATCTTTTGAATGATATCAAATATGCATTGTATAAAATTGGGAATTGGGAGAAATTAATGTCCAGACACGGATTTCCAAACTTTTTTTGAGGGGTTTATATATATATATATATATATATATATATATATATATATATATATATATATATATATATATATATATATACGTATACAATAGAAGACACAAAAAGGTAATGCATTCAGTTCCAACAAAAAGTTTATTTTCCAAGTATTATCAATTTTTTTTAGAAGCGAACCTCCCGTCTTCGTATCCCTGACGAAGACGCGAGGTTTGCGTCGAAAATATTGATAATGCTTGGGAATAATCTTTTTTGTTGGTATTGACTGCATTACATCTTCGTCTCATCTGTATCCAACAAGGGGAATATGATATCGTTATACAGTGCGTCCCACAAAAAACGAAACCGAGATCTATCGATGATCTATCATAACTTAATCACAAATACAATAAACAAAGGACCTATCATTGTAAAGCTTGGAATCTTTTCTTTTATCTAAAATTACTCAGATTATTTTTCATTCACGCATGAGTGAGCAAAAGCAATTTGAAGAGGGGATACCAAAATGTCACTTGGCGGTCAAGAGTCAAGAAATACAGTAGTTCTGGTTATTTGAAATAAGGCTTGAATTTCAATAATTTAATAAAATGAAGAGGTTTTACAGGCTAGCGTTCAAACTCACTCGACACTCCGTTTTGTTGACGATCAGCCATGCATTAAGTATTTTGTTAACCATGCGATAGTGTATGTGGGAAACCGGTGAAAACATTTCATGAAATTATGGAAATACAAGCATTGTTTTGAGGGAACAGAACTTTTTTACTTCTTGACCATTTTCTGTGATTAAGGTATCAAACAAAAGAACAGATATTGAACCTTTTAAGCATAATGAGTTTTTGGTATCCTTTCTTCAAATTGTTTGTGCTCACATACGCGTGAATGAGGAATAATCTAAGTAATTTCAGATGAAAGGGGAGATCCTAAGCTTTGCATTGGTAGGTCATTTGCCTATTTTATTTATGATTAAGTTATGATAAACCGTCGCTAAATCTCGGTTTCGTTTTTTTGTGGGACGCACTGTATATGGGCACTGACGAAGAGTGTGACTTTATCTTTCATTTTATTTCTACGGCATTTACTAAACCTTTTGTGATTATTTTATTCCTTATGCCGAAGCAGACTATTTCTATTTTACTTATATATATATATATATATATATATACATTTATATATATATAAATATATATATATACATTTATATATATATATATATATATATATATATATATATATATATATATATAAATATATATACATATATATATAAATGTGTGAAGTTATACATGTACTACAGCTTTGGCAACTCTTTTATTTAAATATTGTGTGAAAGAAATGGATGAAGAGAACAATGGTAGGCGTAGCTTAAATCAAGGTTCCCCAGAGCTATCTACCCTTTTTGGAAAAATTGGTGATGCCGAAAAAATGTCTCTGCCGGGAATCGAACCCGGGCCCCCAGCTTTGAACGCCGGTGCCTTAACCACTAGACCACAGAGACGGGTTAGTGGCTAGGGCGACCCCGATCCGATTGACCGTCAGATAGACAGATTTTCGACACCATACCAATTATAATTTCCTTTGTCGGGTGAAGGTGGGTTTTGAACAATGACAAGCCGCCATGCCTCAGCTGGATCAAAGCTATTGCTTTGATACAGTACACGTATGGGAGAAAGTATACAAATGTGTGAAGTTATACATGTACTACAGCTTTGGCAACTCTTTTATTTAAATATTGTGTGAAAGAAATGGATGAAGAGAACAATGGTAGGCGTAGCTTAAATCAAGGTTCCCCAGAGCTATCTACCCTTTTTGGAAAAATTGGTGATGCCGAAAAAATGTCTCTGCCGGGAATCGAACCCGGGCCCCCAGCTTTGAACGCCGGTGCCTTAACCACTAGACCACAGAGACGGGTTAGTGGCTAGGGCGACCCCGATCCGATTGACCGTCAGATAGACAGATTTTCGACACCATACCAATTATAATTTCCTTTGTCGGGTGAAGGTGGGTTTTGAACAATGACAAGCCGCCATGCCTCAGCTGGATCAAAGCTATTGCTTTGATACAGTACACGTATGGGAGAAAGTATACAAATGTGTGAAGTTATACATGTACTACAGCTTTGGCAACTCTTTTATTTAAATATTGTATATATATATATATATATATATATACATATATCTGTGTGTGTGTGTGTCAAGACAAATCGGCTCCATATATCAAGTAAGCACTAAGCAGATGTTACATGTACTTAGTATGCACTAAGTATAGATGTAAACGAACGAACCTTCTTTATCATTATAATCCTCTAGGCCACACGGATTTTGGGAAACAAAAATACCGAAAACAGTATGGATACTTCAACCTCAAATTTCTCAACTACAGAAGAACAGCAAAGCAAATCATACAGTCAGATTAACTCGTCAGATCTCTCGCTCACGGCTAATGACAATTTGGGTGAACATGGAAATAATTCATTTGTTTCTAACCTCCCGTCCTATTACGAATCTACTCCATTAGTAAGTGCACCTATCAGGCAACCAGTAGATATAACCCAACCAGATGAATATACTATCTCTGATGATGGCAATGAAAATGTTGGGCTGAATGACGTTGCGAGCCAAGAAGAAGGAACGTTAGCAAATGGACATTCAACTTCAATTCAGTTGACAAAGGAACAAAATGAGCCAATTCGATACTCACCCGAGTCTGAGCAAGAGATCAATCCGAATCATGCCACAACCATGCCCTATCCACCATTAGGTACGACTGAAACCTCACAGCTGTTTCCAGAAGAGTTTCCTCGACCCGTGTCTCAAGCAGAAGTGCCATTGGATAATGGTCTTGTGGGTGAATCGGCTACCGTCAATGAAACTTCTGTTATTGGAGGTGCAAGCGTAACTCATGCAGACGGTCAGGTAATCAATCATAGACTCTTGAAGTTACCATCGTACGCAGGAGGGGGAGAGTATCCAGCCGAACCTCCCCCATCGTATGAAGATAGCAACCCGATTCCAGTACCTCAAACTATGAACCCAAGGGAACCGTCAGCATCAACATTTACGCCACCAAGTAAGTCAAAGACAGTGGTCACTTCTTATTCCACTTTGAAACAGAACAGTGATACAATCGACCATACAATTTCTACCCATGTATTTCAATGCCCTCCGGTTTAAGTTAAGAACATCTTTTAAGAAGATTTCCCCGATGAAATTTGACAAACCAATGTAAAATCACATAAAGAAAAAAAAGATAACATTGTAAAAGATAGGGTGTGTAGGACGTGGGAATTAACAGAGGCTATTGGCCTGTCAATATTAATACCCAAATTTACCCCACTTTTATTTTTCACACAAATAACAAATAAACCCACGTGTAACTTAATATTATGACTCAAGACACTCAAAGAACCTTAGTTTAATCAATACTATTGAAAGCAATCTGATACAAGTAATATTGTTTGATCTTTATTAGTCAAACTAAGTTTCACATTCAACCCAGGTCCATGCCCCATAACAATATACTTGTGTCATTTGCAGCATGGGATGAATAGAAAGTACAAACATGAAAGCATACATGTTTCATTTTTACAACATATCACATACATATGCTACAAAAGAAACTCAGACTGTCTAGCAAAATTATCTTGAAAATTCAAAATCTTAACCTTGGTTACGCTCTTGATAGCCCCAATCATGGTCAAAGTTCATTGACCCTAAATGGCATTTGTCACAAATCATGTGATATCATGAAACTCATGCAAGATGATCAGTTTTGTTGGAATACCCTTAATTCCAAATGTCATGTACTACACTGTTATTAAAAAGACCCTGATTTTACAGAAAAAAGAAGATTTTGCAGAAAGCAATAACAGAATCATTCTGTAAATTCATAAAACAGGATTTTTTTGCAAGTTAACAGAACATGTCCGTTTAAAAAGGGGAAAAGGATATTTTATTTAAGGAAACTTGTAAGGTTACATACACCAAATACCGATTTCCTGCAATTTTACATGATATAAGGTAAGATTACGCAAGATTACGTAAGATTACAGGTGTTCTCGAGACTCTGCTGCAGGAACTTCTTTTATTTTAAGGATAAATTTTCTAACAGTGTAGGTCCGAATATTTTCTAAGATATGCTATTTCGAAAACCGAAAGGACAAGTCCACCTTTACAAAAGGATAATTTGAATAAAAGAAAAATCCAGCAAGCATACCACTGGAAATTTCACAAAAAGCTGGTGAAAAATGGGAAAAGTGCGGCATTTCAAAGTTTCGCTTCATTTCACAAAACAGTTTAATGCACATCTTGTAGCGGCCGCACAGAAATGCGGGTAGTGGCAATGTTGTTGGCGCTCAAAAGTCACTAACAAATCAGCCACTAACACCATGAGCAGAATGACGGCACAGAAAGCTCGGTACCGGCCGCACAGAAACGTTTTTAGCGCTAACAGAGAACTAACATTACCATCTAAGTTCAGTCTTTTTACTCTCATTGCCATATTTTAGGGACTTTTTAGGTCTAATTTAAAGAATATAAAAAGGAGACAAGTTTGACGTAGTGCAGGCAAGAAATATTCACTATCAGCGTCACTATTCCTACCCTTGGCACTGTTAGTGAGGAGTTCAAAACATTAGCGCTAATGTTACCTTCTGTGCGGCTAAGTAATGTTAGTCTATAAACAGCGCCAGCTAGTGATTCGGCTATCATAATGCTTCTGTGCGGCCAAAACCTCGCTGGCAGTACTGTTTGGGCTCTGTTAGCACTAAGAACGTTTATGTGCTGCCGGAACTGGTCAGTATGCAATTGAGGGGACTGATGACGTCAACCCGTATATGTATTTTATATGAAATATGAAATTTTCGAATGTTCTCTGTATTGTCATGTGAATCTATTCAATTCAATTCTTTATTCCATTCCATTCAAAACAAAATACAAAGTAATAGAAAGTAATACAAATCAAGTACAGTTTTAAAGACGAGCATTCTTACTTCGTAAAACACACAAAAAAAGTATGATATTGATTTGTCTCCTCCTTTGAGCATTTGATATTTCCTCCGTTATAACGTTTTATGGATCAGTCAAGGTGGTCCTTGTTGTAAAATCTGTAAAATTTCAAATATTGTATAATTTAAACAATAAAAAAGAACGAAATAGTGAGTGACATCATTAACTCTCTCATTTGAATGTCACTGAGTTCATATATGTTTTGTCAACAATAATTTTAGATGTCGTTAATTTTAATTTTTTAGATCCGATTTGACGAAATTTTCAGCGCTGTGTTTATTAGATTTTACTCTATTGATTAAAAACAGCATTTTCTGGGGTACAATATTATTGACATTAAACCTTGGTTAAGATTTCATTGTTGACGACACCACCATGGCGGAAAACTGCGCCTATAGTGTCTGCTATGCAGGCGAGACAAAATAAAAAAAACATACCTGCGCTAAACCACAGTGTCTGTTTTAACAAAGTTTGATAGAGACGAGTACTTTGGTTAAGCTGAACTGTACATGTTTTATTTTTTATTTTTTTCAGCAGCTCAGTTAATCAGTCGTAATTTCGGAACCACACCAATCTACACAATCTGCCCATCCTGCGGGGAAGAAGTCATGACAGTAACCGTTTTTGTTCCAGGGGCGCTTACATATCTCATGGTCTGTATCTTCTTAATGCTTGGGTGAGTTCTCAAGAATACAGTACCAGTTTCCAATGACCCACTCAATCACGTGTGCAAACTTTCTAAATACCAAAAATGCTCAATCTAGTTCCTAGTGACACTCCTAACAGAGTGAAACAATTTCATTCCTATGAAGTAAGATTTCGCATATGTTGTAAGTATATTTGTCCACCTTTTAAGGGGGAGGAGGTGGAAGAGGAATACAGATCGTTACACAAAACTGTCGCGCTACTCAATTTGCTCTGCATAAATTCGTGACTTTATGACCAAAAAACAACGGAACGTCTAGTCCATTCATTTGATAAATGTGTCACTTTGATTTTGGCTATACTTTACTCATTAACTTACCTCATTGCCAAATTGTTACTCATACAAAGAAACATAACAAAATATCCCCTGTTTTTACTGCATTAAAATTGGTTACCAGTCCAGTTAAGAATCCAATTTAAAATTTTGTTATTATAGTATGTCAATGTCTCTATGGACATGCTCCTTTATACCTAAATGATATAGTTACTGTCTATAAGCTAACACGTCATCTACGTTCACAAAGAATGTATTAATCGTTCCTCCAATATCAACAAAAACATATGGTGAACGTTCAGTTGCTCATGCAGTCGCTGATTCATAGAACAAACTCACATATTCCCCTAAAAACAATTGATTCACTACTTGTGCAAATTTTACCTTAACTCAACTGAATGAACTCACACACATTTATGTGGTTTACTGACGGTTGGTCTAATATCACTTGGTATAATCCTCAGATGTGCTAACAAAATTTGGGCTAAACCCACTTAGTCCAATTTTCTTTTGGTCTAATGACCACTTGGTCTAATAGCCAATTAGTCTAATGACCACTTGGTCTAATAGCCACTTGGTCCAATGCCCAGTTTGTCTAATTTTCATTTGGTCGAATAGCCATTTCGTGTAATGTATTTTATTGTCACTTGGTCTAATTGCATTTGGTCTAATACCAGTTCGTCTAATAGTCGGTTGGTCTAATACTAGTTGGTCTAATCCTCACTTGGTCCATTATTCATTTGGTCTAGTTTCCATTTCGGCTAATTTCCACTTGGTGTAATTTCCAGATAGTCTAACATTCATTTCGTCTACATGCCATTTGGTCTATTTTGTAAGTTTGCATCATGGTGACTTGTTTTATATTTTCGCGGGAAATTTTTAAAGTTACTTTCCGCGCCGGCTTCGAATCTTCACATGCGCGCCCCTCGATATTTGAGTGCAGTTAGAGTGACGTATATTTCCATCGCCAAATTTTGATAAAATGGATATTTTCAAAAGCCTGTGGGGATGAAAAAAAAAATTGGGGAATAAACAAACTTTGGGAATTTTTGTCTGTTTCAGAGGATATTTGAAGGTTTTGGTGAAAAAACAAATAAAATTTGCTATTTTCTGTAAAATAACGCTATACGATCATAGAGGTGGAAAAATATGAATTTTATTTATCCACCTCTGTGTATACAGTCTACTGTAGATAGTTGGATCACCGGAGAAAGGGGACTTTAAGCTCAGAAGTTAGTAGTACCGATAATTGTATAGGTAGATTTTATTCAATTTCTTGTTCGGCATTCTAACTGCTTCAGTTTGGGGTAATTCATGGTTATTCTGACATATCGTCGAAGAGAAACCTTCACGTTTTCTAGCTTTCGGCAAGTGCCCTGACCTCATGCGGTCGATTTAAAAAGCCAAATCTAAAAGGAAAAATCTAAAGAAAAAGGTTTGCTCGGCAAACCATCCTCCCCCGCCAGAAAAGAAGTAAGTATACATATGTCATGAACATCTTATTCCTCTACGTAACCTTCCGAAGGGTATATAATTACTATCTTCGTGATGGGTCTCTTATATTCAGAGTCTTTAGTTTTGACTTTGACTGATCTGACCTTCCCGTCATCTCCAGGGTACACTTGAGTTATACGACCTAAAGTCCATTTACCCCGGATGGCATTTGGATCCGCTACTATCACAACATCGTCGACCCTGAGATTGCGTCTGTCAACGTTCCACTTCTTTCTTGGTACAAGCAAAGGGAAGACATCACGAATCCAAGATTTCCAGAATGAATCGACGATCTTCTGGACGAATTCGACTCGGTGACGGGGATTCTTGGTATCACGGAAAGGTCCTTGAGGAACGTGGCTAGATGCCCTACCCAACAAGATATCATTAGGGCATAGGTAAGAATCATCATCTGGGTCTGTGGGAATCCTCCCGATGGGGCGTTGATTAACTAGATTGGCCACTTCTTGAAGGTATGTGTACAACTCGAAAGGAAAAAGGCAATGATCCTTGATAGCCTTCTTCAATGCTAATTTACAGCTTTTGACCAGGGCTTCTGCGCACCCGTTATGATGAGGTGCTAATGGCGTCACAAACCTCCAGTCGGTGCCCCTCTCAGCACAGAACTCCTTTAGCTCATCTGCATTCCAGCCCTCTAACATTTCTCGCAGCCCTCTCTCGGCTCCAACAAACTGCTTCCCATTGTCACTGATTAAGCAAGAAGGTTGGCCACGGATTGCGAAAAAACGTCGTAAAGCCTGCAGGAACTCCATAGTCGAGCAATCAGGTGCAACCTCTAAGTGGACTGATCTGGTGTTCAGACATGTGAAGATGATGCCATAGTACTTCGCAGTCTTGTTACGCCCTATTCTCACTGGTATCGGTCCGAAGTAATCACAAGATGTAGCGTAGAATGGTGGCGTAAAAGGCATCATCCTTTCAGCAGGTAGCTCAGACATAAACTGAGGAAGAAGCCATTCAGCTTACTGATGACATCGACAAAGCTTTGGCTGATGGAGGCTTCCACGTCAAGGGATGGGTGACTAATAAGAATGTAAGACCCAGTAACCAGAACGAGATGGATCACCGGAGAAAGGGGACTTTTAAGCTCAGAAGTTAGAAGTACCGATAATTGTATAGGTAGATTTTATTCAATCTGCATAATCAGAAAAAGAAATGAAAAAACATCATAAGTATGCTGCAAGTGCAAAATACACTTATTTTGTCAAAAACCATAATTTGACTCTTGTCATACGGTTCGATTAACTGAATCTAATTATCGTTCAAAAGCCATGCCTTGATCTTTATGACAGCTATTTCATGTATTTAAACTGGATTATGTTTATAAGTAACACATTATCATAACTCCTTGCTATAATGTCATTTAGAAATAAATTTGTTCAAACTAAAATCAAGTCTTCATTGACTAATTATTTGTGTACCGAAACTCTCTTAAAAGAAATAGTACCTTTCGTCTAAATATTAAATGTAAACATTCTTCAAAAGAATTCAGTACCTCTGATGACTCGTATAATTATTCATGAGTCTGATAAGCAGTAAAATAGGGCTTATTTTATGTAAAGTATCGCCTTATATCATTTGCTCTCAAAGTCTTATCTAATCCATTCTCAATAGTCATAAATGGTTTTGTCTTTATAAAATCCTATGAGAGCTGATAAGCTACAACTAAAATCACCCTCATGCTTTGCACATAAACTGCCAGCTACATCACTATCATGGTTTATGAATTAATGCAAAATGTTCTTTATCTAAACCTTCAATATCAGAATCTGTAATAAACTAACATCCATTCACCAAATACGGTTTGTTTACATCACTTACGCCCTCTACGTCTTTACGCTGCTATACTCATTAGCATAATTTGCCTGATTTACTTTCATTGACACGTAAGCACTCTTACGCTAAATTGACCTTGACTTTCTATGAAATGAACCAAAAATAATTCCCCTTTTTTTACATTAACTAAACAAAATATCATTCTTTCTAAGACATATACAGATACAATGAGTATTAATTATGCAAACTTACTTCTTGTTCGGCATTCTAACTGCTTCAGTTTGGGGTAATTCATGGTTATTCTGACATATCGTCGAAGAGAAACCTTCACGTTTTCTAGCTTTCGGCAAGTGCGCTGACCTCATGCGGTCGATTTAAAAAGCCAAATCTAAAAGGAAAAATCTAAAGAAAAAGGTTTGCTCGGCAAACCATCCTCCCCCGCCAGAAAAGAAGTAAGTATACATATGTCATGAACATCTTATTCCTCTACGTAACCTTCCGAAGGGTATATAACTACTATCTTCGTGATGGGTCTCTTATATTCAGAGTCTTTAGTTTTGACTTTGACTGATCTGACCTTCCCGTCATCTCCAGGGTACACTTGAGTTATACGACCTAAAGTCCATTTACCCCGGATGGTATTTGGATCCGCTACTATCACAACATCGTCGACCCTGAGATTGCGTCTGTCAACGTTCCACTTCTTTCTTGGTACAAGCAAAGGGAAGACATCACGAATCCAAGATTTCCAGAATGAATCGACGATCTTCTGGACGAATTCGACTCGGTGACGGGGATTTTTGGTATCACGGAAAGGTCCTTGAGGAACGTGGCTAGATGCCCTACCCAACAAGATATCATTAGGGCATAGGTAAGAATCATCATCTGGGTCTGTGGGAATCCTCCCGATGGGGCGTTGATTAACTAGATTGGCCACTTCTTGAAGGTATGTGTACAACTCGAAAGGAAAAAGGCAATGATCCTTGATAGCCTTCTTCAATGCTAATTTACAGCTTTTGACCAGGGCTTCTGCGCACCCGTTATGATGAGGTGCTAATGGCGTCACAAACCTCCAGTCGGTGCCCCTCTCAGCACAGAACTCCTTTAGCTCATCTGCATTCCAGCCCTCTAACATTTCTCGCAGCTCTCTCTCGGCTCCAACAAACTGCTTCCCATTGTCACTGATTAAGCAAGAAGGTTGGCCACGGATTGCGAAAAAACGTCGTAAAGCCTGCAGGAACTCCATAGTCGAGCAATCAGGTGCAACCTCTAAGTGGACTGATCTGGTGTTCAGACATGTGAAGATGATGCCATAGTACTTCGCAGTCTTGTTACGCCCTATTCTCACTGGTATCGGTCCGAAGTAATCACAAGATGTAGCGTAGAATGGTGGCGTAAAAGGCATCATCCTTTCAGCAGGTAGCTCAGACATAAACTGAGTTTCCGCTCTTTTCTCCATCTCTCGACATGTTACACATCTGTACTTCTCAGATTTGGCTAGACGTTGAACTCCTGGAATCCAGTATCTCGTCCGGACTTTAGCTGATGTTGTAGCTACTCCCGCATGACCTTGCTGATGATAGTAGCGAGTGATAAGCTTAGCTACATGATGGCCATTAGGGATAAGAGTTGGATGTCTTGCTTCATACGATCGTTTGATCTTATCTACCCTTCCTCCAACTCTGATGATACCTTCACTGAGAAATGGACTTAGAACCTTGAATTCACCAGACCTCAAGCGTTCATGAAGTGGTTTCTGTACCTCCTTGATCCAGTACAGTTCAGCAACACTTAACTCGGATGCAGTGAGTGGACCATCTTCTCTTGTCAGTCCTTCGTCAACTTTCGTCTTGCATCTGGCCTTCATATTCTTGACAAATCGATGCACATAAGCTGTGACTCTGAGGAGTCTTCTCCAAGACGAATACTTCTCACAGCCAATGACACCAGAACAGGTTGTATGTAGAACTTGCTTTACCTTTCTCCTCTCCTTGTCATCATCACCTTGTTGTACAGGGAGCGATTTGTCCTCTGGCCAGTCATCTATAGGCTTGAATAGGAATTCAGGACCATGTTCCCATTCTTTACTCAGATCTCTGACTGCTAAGCCTCTGGAGATTTTATCAGCAGGGTTCATATTTCCGGGAACATATATCCAGTTCTCTGGATTGGAGGCACTCTGGATCTCTCCCACTCTGGATGAGACGAATGACTTGTACATTCTGGACTGACTGTGGATCCATGCTAGAGTAATGAGACTGTCTGTCATGAAGATTGTCTCTAGCAACTTCAAAGTTGTCTCTTCCTTTATTGCCGTAAACAGCCTTGCCGCCATCAGAGCAGCTTGTAGCTCTAATCGGGGAATGGTCAGCCTCTTTAAAGGGGCCACTCTTGACCTTGCAGCTACAAATCTTGTAGTAAAACTGCCGTCTGCTATCTGCCACCTAAGGTAAGCGCAGCACCCGAAGGCAGCTTCTGATGCATCTGAAAACACACATAATATTGGATTGTCAATAGCTCTTGGTGGTGTGAGGCTTCGGTCAAGTTTAGCCTCGCTCAGCTCTTTCATTTCGTTGAAGAAATTTATCCACCATTTCTGTTGTTCCTCTGGCAGTCTTTCATCCCATTTGTATCCCTTCTCCCAAAGCCTTTGCATTCCCATCTTGGCTCGAACAATGAAGGGTGATACAAATCCAAGTGGGTCGAAGACTCTTGCTATTTGGCTCAGGATTTTTCGTTTTGTCCATTTTCCTTCGTTGTTGGATGATTTCTCTTCTCTACTGGACCTGTCCGAGGTTAATTTGTACGAGAATGAATCGTTATTTTGGTTCCAAACAACTCCTAAGACCTTCTCATTGGACAACTTATTCAGCAATTCCATCTCGTTCTGGTTACTGGGTCTTACATTCTTATTAGTCACCCATCCCTTGACGTGGAAGCCTCCATCAGCCAAAGCTTTGTCGATGTCATCAGTAAGCTGAATGGCTTCTTCCTCAGTTGGTGTCGAGAAACAAATGTCATCCATGTATGTACTTTTCTTCAGGATCTGTGCTGCTTTAGGACTTTCTTTCTCTGCTACTTCAGCTGTTTTTCTCAAGGCAATTTGGGCCATTGCCGGGGAGGGCTTGTCGCCAAAGGTGACAACCAACTTTATGTAGACATCAGGCTTCCTCTCAACTTCAAGATCACGCCAGAGATACCTGTGTACATGTTGATCAATTACTGGTACCTTGACACGGTGATACATCTTGGATATGTCACCACTGACCGCAACAGAGTGATCGCGGAACTTCATCAGAACTCCAAAAAGTGAATTTAACATGTCAGGACCCTTGTGCCAGTATTCATTGAGAGAATGTCCTTGATAGCTTGCTGACGAGTTGAATACAATACGCACTGGGGTACTTTTCTTTTCAGGTCTAACTACTGCATGGTGACCAATATAGTGTACCGGTCCTGAATATCCACTGACTTCATTATCAGACAACTTCCGTGCGAATCCCATCTCTACCAGCTGGGTCATCTGTTCTTGGTAAGCTTTTGCATGATCAGGATTCTTTAGAAGCCTCCTTTCCGTAGCTTCCAACATCTTCTCAGCTAACCATCTGTTATCAGGAAGTTTGTTTGGGTCTCGTTTCCATGGATACGAAACTTGCCACTGATTACCTTCTTTGACACAAGACCGTTCAATCATATCATACTCCTCTTTGTCTGCCTTGGTCATCCCTGTAGGTTGGCATTGGCAGTCGATGTCCTTGACTCCCATCGACTCCGTCGTCCAGAACTCAGTCAGATCCACTGGCTTGGCTAACTGCACATGCAAAACTTTACTTGATTCCATCCTTCTATGCGGCAATGTTCCTAGTATCACCCATCCAACAGGTGAATGACGAGCAGTAAAGTTGTGGGTCTCCTTTGACTCACCTCCATGGAACTTGGGATGATCACTGCCAACTAGTAAGTCAATCTCTCCACCATGCCTGTTGAACATCTTTCGATCAATCTTAAGTTGTTTGGCTGCTGACTGTAGATATTCTTCTGGTACACTGTCTGTGGTACTGATATGAGGCAGGCTAATCACCGTAACTGGCAAGGAATTTCGTCCTCCTAACTCCTTTACGCTGACCTTATATTCATTCGTGATCACCTCCTCTTCTACTCCTCCCAACTTTGATATTACAACCGTGACTTCTTTGCCTTTTAACTTTAACTTGTCTGCAAGTGACTGTTTTATTATTGACAATTGGGCTCCACAGTCTAGTAACATATTGCACTTTTTCCAGGTTTTCTTTTCAGCCACTTCCACTGTCACCACTGGTAGGAGAGCTTCCTTTGCACCAACACAGGCTACACCAACTTCTCTAACATCTGATGAATTGTGTAGAAGAGGATCATGGTAGTACTTGCACTGTTCTCCATTCACGCTCTCGGTACAGCGCCGTCGTCTTTTGCAAGTAGACATTCTGTGACCATTGGTAGCCTTCTTCAGACAAGCAAAGCATGCCTTATTTTCCTTGACAAGCTGCATTCTCTCCTTGAACGACTTGGACAGAAATGACTTGCATTGGTCAGTCCAGTGGGAATCATCTCTACAGAGCCAGCATCTTTCGAACTTCCTTTCCTGGTTATTGGTACTTGGGCTGGACTTCTTGGTCACAAAGTTGATGCTTGTTTTTACTTCACCTCTTACCGGAGCTGCTGATCTCATCCTTGCCTTCAATTCTAGGGTGAGGAATTGAAGAAATTTATCAAATGTTGCAGAAGCTTCACCCAATTCTTGATTCCTAAACCAGATCTTTCTATCTTTAGGGGTGAGTTTCTTCTCCATGATAGCCAGCATGTGACTATTATTCATGTCGTTCTCCTTCCCAATTTCTTTGAGCACATTGTAACTTCTGCGTACTATGTTCACAAATTCACAGAAGCGATCATCTTCACCTGGTTTCAAGGAGCGAAATTTGGTGATGTCATGAATAATTGCGTCTGCAACTAACCTTGGGTCTCCATATACCATATCTAACTGCTCCCAAGCTGCTTTGAAGTCTCGTCCGATTCCTTGAATCATCTGTAGGGGTTTACCTTGCAGACATGATCGCAATATCATTAGAGCATCTCTTTCATCAAAAACTTCTCCCAGAGCATGTTGAAAGTCAGCCTTGAATATGCAATAATCTCGCACATTTCCGTTAAATGTGGGCATCTTTGGATTTTCCATTTTGAACATGGATCCCACTCTCTTCTGCACATTTCTTATCTGCAGACTCTGGGTATGACTTCCATCTTGCTGTGCGTTTGATGCTGTTTCATCAGAACTAGCTTCTGAATTATCATCACTTGGCTGTTCATTCGTCATCTGTTTTCGTAGTTTCTGCCTTGAAACATTTTTCTCTGTCTCTCCCTTACAGTAATCTCTGAAAGAAATTTGATGGCTAAGGAAAGACTGCTGACATTCATCCATCCATCTTTCTTCCATGTCGTATTCATCGTCATCTTCAATAAGCTCTGAAAATGATTCATGCCTATTCTGCAATTCTTCATAAGCAAGAAGATACCTTTCATAGATCTCCTGCACCTCTGAAATAGGCCGTCTTTCTTCTATCAAGCTCTTCAAGGCATGTCCTATTCTTGTAAGCTTGCCCTTCGCACCTCGGCGTTGGTGGCGTTGACTCTTAAGAATATCAGTCTTGGACACAGGAGCCTCTTTCGCAGTAGATTCATCCATATCTCCTTCATTCCAGATCCCAGATAAAGACGTTACAGCTTCTGATCCGTCTCCCCAAAAGAAATTGAATTTGATGGATCACCGGAGAAAGGGGACTTTAAGCTCAGAAGTTAGTAGTACCGATAATTGTATAGGTAGATTTTATTCAATTTCTTGTTCGGCATTCTAACTGCTTCAGTTTGGGGTAATTCATGGTTATTCTGACATATCGTCGAAGAGAAACCTTCACGTTTTCTAGCTTTCGGCAAGTGCCCTGACCTCATGCGGTCGATTTAAAAAGCCAAATCTAAAAGGAAAAATCTAAAGAAAAAGGTTTGCTCGGCAAACCAATAGTTAACGGCTGGCTTTATCCAATCAGCGTTCAAAGCTTTTCAAGAAAACAAAAATCCAATGAAGTTTAAAAATTCCCTGATAATTATTTTAACCCATTCCCAGTTTCTCGTGTTTTTCTATAAAGTTGTTGCAGTGAATTACATTGATTATTGTTATTATTTTTACACATGTATATAGGCATATTATTATTTTTGATTGTATGTACTAGTAGGCCTATACTTGTACTTTGACTGTAGAGGCTACACTTAAAAAAAACCCACCATAACATGTCATTCAATGAATGCTGTTTTAATATACAAAAAAATATAACAGAGTCTGACCGACTATCGTGCTTTTGACCTTTGGACCGATCAAACTTCCCTGATTTTGCCCTCATTTGAGTATAATACAACTGTCATGCACTCATCGTATCGATGCAGTGCAGTCACCAAGGACCCATACCGCCTTCGCTCGGGAATTCGATTTCAAATTACAGTATTCGAGTGAGTGTCCGATGATTCTAAATACGAATTGCAACCATCAATACAATGATGATTCAAGATTCACGTGTGAAAAGGCCCCTAATCCCCAATAATAAGAACTACGTGTAAATCATAAACAATGATTGCATGTAAGAGTAACTATTCCTTTTACAAGTCTCATTATTCATAATAATACAACAGGATATTTCTTCCAGGGATTGCTTCTCATACCACAGTAATGATTATTCAAAAGTTTTCACGTGTGAAAAGGCCCTATATCCTACTCCACACATCAGCTCACACACTTCCATTCATAATCGCTCGAGCCAACACACATTTTCTATAGAGGTTAATTTGCATATCAAGTCAAACTGAAGCTCGAATTTGGGCCTGCAATGGAGGAATCATAAGGCCTTTTCACACGTGAATCTTGAATCATCATTGTAATGAAGATTGCTATTGTAATCGTGACTGTGATCAGCGTTCGTGATTCTAATCATGTTCTAGTTTGGCTCCACACGTGCTAAATATTCGTCATTAACCTTATTTCTTCACTGGAATCATCATTCAAATTACGATTTTTTTTTTACCGTGTGAAAGGGCCTTTTGATTCCTCTATTGCAGACCAAAATTCGAGCTACAGTTTGACTGTAGGTTAAATAGCAAAAGAACTGAGGGATGTCTGTCAACGAAAGAAATGAGTCATATTTGATTATTCCCTTTTCTTTCCTTTATTTTTTGAAGCGCATAGAGACATATGTATTATGTGTTATGCGCCATATAAAAACTGACTATTAATACAATCACTACTATTATTATTATTATTATTATTATCTATAGAGGTCATTATTATTATCATTATGGATTGGATTAGAACTTGCATCTAGCATTTCTAGAGTGTAAATTTAAGGCATTATTTTCTTCATCTCCCGTTCAGTTCTTATCTCATCTATCTTCACTGATCGATTTTGAAAGTAAAGTTATCTCATATATTACATCATTGTATCATTTTTCTCTCGTTTCTTATTATCTATCCTAGATGGTGGTTCATGTGTTGTTTTATTCCATTCTGTGTTCAAGGCTTCAAGGATGTACACCACGTTTGTCCACACTGTAAGAAGACGATTGGTAGATATGACAGGATCGGCAACTGAGGATAGACCTGGGCCCCGTCTTACAAAGAGTTACGATTGATCCAATCAATCACAACTATGGACGGCCAGCAGTGTCAACATCTACAATACATGTTTGTTCAAAATATTTTCTAACTATAATGTATATTCATGCATTAATAGTTTTCTTAAAAATTCACTGTGCTTCTTTTTGTTTACAGAGGACATTGTGCAAATGTTCTGTGGAAAAAATTATGACACTGATGGATTTCCATAGAATTACGATTGATTGGATCAATCATGACTCTTCGTAAGACGAGGCCCAGAACGCTCTTGGAGGTCTACAAAATCGTTGTCGTTTAACTAATTTATTTTTGCTCATCTAACTCAAATCCTAACGTTTTGCAAGTAAAAAGGTTTTGGTATTTTTGCCAAATATGATGTGCGAAATAAAAAAAAACATAAAAGTCGAATTCAGAGTAACATTTGTTTTATAAAAAAAAGAAGCCTAGTTTTAAGTGAAAATATTAAAATACGGAATGATTACGAAAATTTTGTAATGAAATATTTAAATACGGAAAGATTACGAAAAAATGGACATCAAATTTATACCGATCATTAACCACCCCCCCCCCCTAATATTAAAACATACACTATGTACGTGTTGTGAATAGTTATCATTGTAATGTGTTGTAAGTTTAAATGATTGGAATCCTAGAATCGAAAGAATGTTGTGATATATTTAGGCCTATGTCTAAATCCCAATAGTGAACATTACTACTCTGTATATAAGAATCATAAACATTATATTCCATATCAAAGGAAAAAGGTGTTGGTATTTTCAGCTTAACATAAAAATTCTTAATGAATTTCACATAACTAAAATGTGGGAGTATTTTCATAATGAACACGGCGTACATAAGAGCGTTCAGTACGCTAAGAGGGTTGGTAAGTATGTTTATTACTATTACAATTCATGATATGAATATGAATGCACCAAAATGATTATCAACTAAAAGATAATGAAATAGTTAATAAATAAATAAATGATAAATTTTGCGATTTCACATGAAATTGTACTTTGGTTCTCTTTTTTTCGATATAAACATATGCCAAAGCATGTAAAAATTTGCGTATAAAATTTAATATCTTTTAGATATTCTGAAGCATGGAATGGGTAGAAAATTAACAGTTGTGTTCGCTCAGTTAGTAGAGCGTCCATCTCGAGAGTTCAAACCCCGGCCTCGTCAGACCAAAAGATGTTAAAAGATAGGTGTTGCTGTTACCCTGTTTTGCATTTAGCGATTAAAAGAATATAGTCCAGTCATTTTAATTTTTACCTAAAACAAATTGCAATACAATTTATTTCACTTTAGTGCATTTTTTTGAGGTCCAAAGAAGACCGTACTAAAAGTCCCCAAAATTCCAAATTGTGAAAAGTGTTCTAATTTGCATAAATCCAACATGACCGCCAAAATACATTTTTTCATTTAAAATTACAAAGTCGGGTATATAACTATAGGATATCAAATTTTGATTAGGTTTAGAGTTTGGTTTTATGAGTGATTCGTTTGCATATTCATTATACTATTTTAAAATGGCTGCTAAAGATCGATTTTGACTTATTTCTTTCTGTTTTTCATAAATATATTTTTAACGTTACTTTAAAAAAATATTTTGTTTCGCTAATGCAAGAAGTTTTACACTACAATAAATACTTTGAGGTCCTCCGAAATCAATCTAAAGGTCTTAATATATATCCAAACAGAGGAAAGACGTCTAATTTGCATAAATCCTAAATTGTCACCTAAATCAATATCTATTTTCATCTTGCTGTATTGTGAGCTCTTAAAAACTTTTTTAATCGTTTAGATGACATTTTGCTCTGGAATATCTCTTGGAAAAGTTTAAAGATTGTTTGCATTTTAATAAGCATATTGAAAAGAAATGACCAATGCACAACAACCCCCAAGGTATGACAAGTATGAGTATTACACATTCAAAGAAAAAAAAATACCTAATTTTGTGGGCTTGTTCAAGGGCAGCAAATATTTTTCTAGCCTGAAAAGCAGAACGAGACTAAATTGAAATTTCATTTTAACTTATAAAGTATACGGAACTATTTCATGAAACTGGGATATAACGGTAATCAAGTAATAAAAAGCAGATCATTCTGCACGAGTTTCAAGTCACATGATGGGGGTCAAAGGTGATTCACATGTAGACAAATGAATTTTGACCATGTAGTGGTATCAACACTGACATTTTTTAGCAAGGTTATGTATATGACATGCCATAACTTGGAATGTGTATGAAGCTATTTCATGAAACTTGAACCTATGGATAATCAGGTCTCAATAATCATCTTGCAGGAGATTCAAGTCACAAGATCAAGGTCAAATGTCATGCAGAGTCAATGAACTTTTACCATATGTGGTATAAACATTGAAATCGTAGCCAAGGTTAAGTATTTGACATGTCATTACTTTAAAAGTAACTGACACTATTTCATGAACTTGGACATAAGGGTTGATTACCCTTATGTCCAAGTTTCATGAAATAGTCTCATTTACTTATTTAAGTCTTATTTAAGTTTAAGATCACAGAAGGTAAAGATACAAAATTCTTTGTCTTCAGAATGTGAAGTGAAATATGGTGTATATTCTGCCCCACTTGCTGATATTGCCAGATCTCATAATGTTAGTGTGCATCTGTCACGTGGGAGTGACTTTTTTTTAATTATTTACCTACTGCTGCTTGACACCAAATCAAGAATACGTAAACAGTTATTAACAAAGATTTAATCAAATCTCTTTTGTCATTCTGTGGTTTCCTTTTGATTTCTTTTACAATGATTGTACATGAAATATACATGGATATAACAAAATATAACTTAACTTAAACAATAGTTGACTAGAGCCCCCATCATCTCTTCTGGCTTGACATGCCCCACTCGGCCCTGGTGGTCGGTCCAGTTCCTGGCCTCCGCAGCTTGCGATGTCTCTTCCACTCGGCCTCGGCCTCCGCAGACAGTTGCCCCCTGATGAGTAGCCCCCAGATCAGAGATATGGCTTCAACGAATTATTGGACGAGATCGAGCCCCCAATGATGACATGAATTTTGACCAATCATGTCGATGGAGAACCGGCGGCAGCTGGGGTCGTTATCTCGTCACCGACGTAGTCCCTCAGTTTTAACTTCGACTGCCTATACTATTATATCATCTGCAGTCTATTCTAGCTTAGGTGGTTCTCCCTGAATTACTTAAATTAACCTCCTTATATACCCTATGTTACTAGGACTAACTGTAAAATTTCTATAAAGTAATTCAAAGAATTTCAAATAACAGATGTGCATAAAGCAACACATTCTTATTAATAAAAGACACTTCCTGTGCATCTGTCAACTACATTCATAAATGCTAGAGCAGTGTATTGGCTATTTATGACACCTGTATGAAAATGCTACACCTAGTAAGAAATATTTCTAGCACCGGAACAAAATATGACATCAACCTGGTACACTTGTACTCAAAGGGGGGGGGGGGGTATCAAACGTTTCCAACGCTTGCTTTTAAAATATTTAAAACATATGTACATGCTTGTCGTCAAGACAACCCTAACCTGGATGAAGTAAATATGTTTAACACATGTTTAAACTTTAACTGAAACATTCTATAATTAAATTTCTTTCCTGACAGCAGCTTTATGCAGATGTCACACAATTGTATTCCTCATTTAATCCTTCTGATCCACTTGAAGAGGCAAATGCAAGAACCCGTATGGAAGCCTGTATATCTGAAATGAAAACTTGGATGATTTGTAACAAATTACAGTTGAATGATGATAAGAGTGAGTTTTTGATCATCGCGTCACGTAATCAAATGTCCAAGTTTCAGTGTCGATCTTTGTATGTTGGTAATTCTCTTATTGATGCAAAGCCCAGTGCACGGAACCTTGGTGTTCAATTTGATTCTGAAATTCCAATGGATTTCCATGTGAATTTGACATGTAGAAATTTGTTTTTCCAAATTCATAATGTTAATAGTATTAGAAAATCCATGTCCACAAATGTAACTTCATCTGTTATACATTCATGCGCTGTTGTTCAATGCTAACAATGATCAGATCCGCAAGCTTCAAAGAGTGCAAAATGCCGCTGCCCGAATTCTTAGTAAAACTTCGAAATATACGCATATAACGCCTGTTCTAAAAGAACTTCACTGGTTGCCTGTGTTGGAGAGAATAAAATTCAAGATTTTGTTGCTTACATGGAAAATTGTTAATGGTTGTGCTCCTCATTATCTTAACGATCTTATCTCTGGATATGTATCCTCTAGAAATCTAAGATCTTCAGGAACCGGGTTGTTTACAGCTCGTAGAATCAAACGCTCATCAACAATACGCAATGCCAAATCTATAGAGTCATTCAAAGCCAACCTTAAAACATATCTATTCTCATGATATTTCAAATAACACCCCCTCTCTGTGTAATAATCCCCTCTGCGCCTCTGAATAGGAAACTAGATAGAAGGCACACTCTAAATGCTATATATTATTATTATTATTATTTACTTTTAATGTCTAAGTTTCATGAAATAGTGTCATTTACTTTTAAAGTAATGACATGTTTGCATAGGTGTTTCATTTGCATATTAATAAGCATATTGAAAAAAATACCAATGCACAACAACTCCCAAGGTATGACAGGTATGAGTACTACACATTAAAAGAAATAACAAAAAATAAAAACCAGGTATCCCTGGTCAGTTTGTATGAGTTTCAGGTCACATGATCAAGGTCAAATGCCATTTAGAGTCAAGGAACTCTGACTATATTGTGGTTTAATAATAAATTTCAGTTTTCAAGATAATACTAATGATGATGATGATGATGATGGGTTCTTGTATAGCGCCGGTATCCGCCTCAGCTGGGCGCTCATGGCGCTTGCTCAAAAATAGGAAATATTTCACAAATTTCAATGTCTTTAAACAGTGCTTAGGATCATCATTCAGTTCAAGTACTGTCCTAGTAATGCTACAATTGAGTTATTCTTGCAATAATGTTGGAGTGGGGAACAGAAAAGTCTTCAGGTAAGACTCAAAAGTTGATTGGGTCTCTGCTCTCCTGATAAATTGAGGAAGGCTATTCCACAGCTTTGGTCCAGAGATGTAGAAGGCTCTGTCACCCCAAGTTGTGTGGCTGAGAGATTCTGTCAGCAATGCTTGATCTGCTGATCTGAGACTGCGTGTTGGTCTATGCTGAGATAAGAGCTCTGATATGTAGGGTGGAGATTTATCGTTAAGCGCTTTAAATACGAGGACCCCAAGTTTATAGGATATTCTCTGGTTGACAGGCAGCCAATGTAGGTCACGCAGAATTGGAGTAATGTGGACTCTCTTTCTTTGAAGGGATACAAGACGTGCGGCCATGTTCTGCAGACGCTGAAGTCTGTGCAGTTGATGTTGAGTCAAACCAGTCAAAATTGAGTTGCAAATGTCCAGTCGGGTTGTTACAAAGGCATGAACAAGGAGGTCAGCAACTTTCTTAGTTACATGCTTGCGGATCCTTCCAAGATTACGGATAGAGATACAGGCAGCCTTGGAAGTGCCTGTGACATGCTGCTCCATTGTAAGTGAGGAATCAAACACTACTCCAAGGTTTCTCACTTGATCAGAAGGCTTGATTAAAGAGTTGCCAATTCTTAGATGGTTTATTGTAACTTTGGCTCGTTGTTGACGAGATCCCACAATAAGGAATTCCGTCTTGTCTTTTATTCATCTTAAGATAGTTATTAGACAGCCATTCCTGGAGGTCAGCTACACAGGATTCAATGCGCTGAAGTCCTAAATTGACCTCAGTTTGAGATGAGTTGACGGTACAGTAAATCTGTGTATCATCTGCATATCGGTGATACTGGAGTCCGTGCCTCTTGATGATGTGAGATATGGGCGAAGTGTACATGCTGAACAACTGCGGGCCGAGGACAGAGCCTTGAGGAACGCCATACTTCAGCGTTGATGAGTCGGATCTGGCACCGTCAACGGAAACATAGCTCGTCCTTCCTGTCAGGTACGATCGAAACCACTGTAGTGCGACTCCGCTGATTCCATATAGGTCACTAAGTCGATGGAGAAGAATATCATGGTCGACAGTGTCGAACGCTGCTGAAAGATCCAGTAGGACTAGAAGCGATATCTTCTTTTGATCCATGCCGGAAAGTAGATCATTCTGGACTCTGAGGATTGCTGTCTCGACACTATGATTGGCACGATAGGCAGACTGGAATGTATCATGGAGAGAATTATCTGTGATGTAGGAACTCAACTGGTTCATCGCGACGCGCTCCAGTGTCTTGCTCAAGAAGCTGAGGTTGGAGATCGGGCGATAGTTGCTCATGTTCTCTGGATCGAGTTTTGACTTCTTCAGCACTGGATTAACTTGTGCAACTTTCAGAACTTCTGGGACTTCTCCAGATTGTAAAGAGGTATTAATGATTGATGTCACAATAGGGATCACAGTAGAAGAACAGGATTTGAGCAACAGAGTTGGGATAGGATCCAGATCACATGCTAAAAGGTCAAGTCATACTAAAAGGTCAAGTCCACCTCAGAAAAATGTTGATTCGAATTAACAAAAAAAAAATATGTCAAGCATAATGCTGAAACTTTCATAAAAAGCTGATGTAAAATAAGAAAATTGTGACATTTTAAAGTTTCGCTTATTTTTCACAAAATAGTTATATGCACAATTCTGTCAAATGCAAATGATACAGTAGACTCGATGATGTCGCTCAATCACTATTTCGTTTTTGTTTTTATTGTTTGAATTATACAATATTTCCATTTTTTACAGATTTGACAATAAGGATAAACTTGACTGAATCATAAAATGTTAAACAATGGTTATTCCACCCGTTCATGGCAAAATAAAACCTTGTTTCACAGGACAATGAGTAGAAAATGAGAATATTTCAAATTTAATATAATAAAATACAAAAGAAACAGTGAGTGAGTGATGTCATCAGTGCCGTACTTTTGGCAACTCTTTTTATTTAAATATTGTAAAGAAATGGATGAAGAGAACAATGGTAGGTTTCCGAAAAAATGTCTCTGCCGGGAATCGAACCCGGGCCCCCAGCTTTGAACGCCGGTGCCTTAACCACTAGACCACAGAGACGGGTTAGTGGCTAGGGCGACCCCGATCCGATTGACCGTCAGATAGACAGATTTTCGACACTATACCAATTATAATTTCCTTTGTCGGGTGAAGGTGGGTTTCGAACAATGACAAGCCGCCATGTATAACTTTACACATTTGTATACTTTCTCGTGTACTGTATCAAAGCAATAGCTTTGATCCAGCTGAAGCATGAATATTCTTCGGATATTCTACGTTAATTTTGTATGATTATTTCTACCCTTGATGGTGAGCATATTTTTTTTTTTCGGCTTTCGGCCTCGGGCCTTCATCAGGCCTATACATTGATACATTGTCTCCCTCTTTCTTTCTTCACATTTTACCAAAGTTACCAAATCATTCCCAATTATACCCAACAATTCCTTACCCCTACCCCTTCAACAATTCCCTACCCCAAGTTAGCTACCCCTTCCTTTGTTACCCTTCTGTGCACTTACATTTTTGTTATTTTTTGTTCTGTTTTGTTTGTTTCATTGTATATAGGCCTGATGAAGTCCCTACGCCAAAAGGTCGTCAAATAAATACGATCAAAAAGCTACGTCTTGCATCTATATGTCTCTATTTTTACGTACAGGGTGTTATATATATTATATAAATATAGTTTATATAGTTTTCGGGTGCTCGTGAAATAATAATAGCCACTTTTTTATAAAGCGCTCTTCCAAGAATGGCTCAAATAGACGGGTCAATATATGGTTTGACCCGGAACAAATTGCAACAAATGATTTTTCAACGGTATTTTGTACTATTTGACCTCAGGAATAACATACTAAAAATCTACCAAAATCCGCATCCGGGAAAGTGGTTATTTTTAAGATGTCATCCAAGATGGCCGCCATTCACTAAAAATTGATATAAGTCACTCATTATCCACCCTAGAATCATATTTGGGTTCATATTCCATGGTCCAATGGGTAAAAGAATTTATTTATACAAGTTAGAGTGAACATTAGCACTCCAGGGTACCAGGAAAATCCAAGATGGCGCCCAAAATGGATGCCGTAGTCTAAAAACTCCACAATTCATCTATTACTTACTTAAGTGGCTTTAATTTGGTTTCCATCCGATTGTTTTAATGATGAAGTAGTACGTCGGGACAAGTTACAAGGACAGCCAGTGGTCTGGTGTGTCCAAAAATTCAAGATGGCTTCCAAAAATTGAGTTTAAAATGGCTGTTAATCCTTAAAATGGACATAGCTCATATCACATCAACCTGAGAGATATGATTTTGGTGTCTAGACCATGGTTTCAATTGTCAAATAATACATTGGGACAAGTTACAAGGACAGTCAGTGGTCCAGTATGTTCAAAAATCCAAGATGGCTTCCAAAAATGGAGTAAAAAATGCTGTTGCTACTTAAAAAAAAACCAACAAAGTTTGTTCAATATTCGGGAATATGATTTTTTGTGCCTATACCATGGTTGAATGGGTCAAATAATAAATTGGGATAAGTTACAAGAACGATTGGTGGTCAAGTATGTCCAAAAGTCCACGGTGGCTTAAAAAATAGTATCAATTAGCCGCGATGGTATTTAAAAATGGACATATATAGTTCATGTTTTATTCGTCAAGGGCATATGATTTTGTTGCCTATATCATGGTTTCAAAAGGCAGAAAATTAGTTACAAGGACAGTCAGTGGTCCAGTATGTCGAAAATACAAGATGGCTTCCAAAAATCGGAGTCTAAATGACTGCTGTTACTTTTAAAATGGACATAGTTCATTTAAAATCCACCTAGGAGATATGATTTCGGTGTCCACACTATGGTTTCATGGTTAAAATAATACGTTTGGACTGGTTACATTGATATGCAGTTGTCCAGTTCGCCTAAAACACAAGAGGGTTTTTAAAGGAATCTAAAACGACTCATATCATTCAATAGTGGTCAGAGTTCTACAATATTCATCTGCAAGAAATAATGTTGGTGTCCAAATTGTGGTATGAAGGGTCAAATGATACATTCAGACAAGTAAACAGGATGGTTAGTACTCCATTTTGTCAAATAATCCATGATGGATTATAAAATTTCATCAAAATGGGTGCTGTTACCAACTCATTAAACAATATGATAACTTGTCCCCATGCATTTAAGTGTAGGCACCAAGATTATTTCTAACAGGTAGATATTTTATGTAACAGTAGTCACTTTAGAACCCATTTTTTAAGCCAACTTGGATTTTATGGCAAAATGGATAGCTGCATATCATGGTAACCAGTCCCAAAGTATTGTTTGGCCCTTGAAACCCTAGTGTAGACACCAAAATAATATCCCCATGGTGTATTTATAATGTTCTACATCCACTTTTAAGTAACAGCAGTCATTTAAGACCCCTATTTTTAAATCCATCTTTGATTTTTGGACATACCTGACACCTGACTGTCCTTTCAACTTAACCCAAGGTATTGCTTGACCCTGTAAACTCTAGTATAGACAGCAAAATCATACCTCCAAGGTGTATTTATAATAAACTATGCATACTTTTAAGTAGCAACAGTCAATTTACACCCCATTTTTTTTAAGTAATCTTGGATTTTTTTTTTTAACAGACAACTGACTGGTCTTGTAACTTACCCTAGTGTATTACTTGACCCTTCTAAACAATGCTTTTAACACCAAACTCATATTCCCCAGACAGATATTAAACAAACTATGTCCTTTTATAAGTAACATCAGACATATTTTTACTCCATTTTTGGAAGCCATCTTGTAATTTTTGACATACTAGACCACTGACTGCCATTGTCTTGTCCATTTATATAATTTGACCCTTGAAACCATAGTTTAGACACCGAAATCATATCTCACAGCGGATTGAAAATGAGCTATGCCACTTTAAAGTATCAACAGCCATTTAAGAATCAAGTTTTGGAAGCCATATTGGATTTTTGGTCATACCAGACCACTGACTGGCCTTAAAACCTGTCTTAATGTATTATTTTGGCCCTTAAACCAGTGGTTTAGATACCAAAATTGCATCTCCCATGCCGATATGAAATAAGCTATGTCCGCTTTAAGTAGCAGCAGTCAATTTAGAATCAATTTTTGGAAGCCAACTTAGATTTTTTGACCGACCAGGCCACTGACTTTCCTTGTAACTTGCCCTAACGTATTAATTGATCCTTGAAACTAGTGGTTTAGACACCAAAATCACATTTCCAGGCCGATATGAAAGGAGCTTGATCCGCTTTAAGTATCAGCAGCATATTTCTAATACCATTTTTTGGACGCCATCTTCGATTTTTGGACATACCATAGCATTGACTGTCCTTGTAACTTATCCTAATATATTATTTGACCCTTGAAACCAGTGGTTTATACATCAAAATCACATATCCAGGCCAAAATGAAATGAGCTTTGTCCGCTTTAAGTATTAGCAGCCGTTTCAGAATCAATTTTTAGAATCCATCTAGGATTTTTGCACATACCAGACCACTGACTTTCCTTGTAACTTGCCCCAATGTATTATTTGACCCATTTAACCATGGTATAGACACAAAAATCATATTTCTGGACATTGAGCAAACTATGTCGGGTTTTTTTAAGTAGCAACAGCAATTTTCGACTCCATTTTTGGAAGCCATCTTGGATTTTTGAACATACTACTCCACTGACTGTCCTTGTAACTTATCCCAATGTCTTATTTGACCATTGAAATCATGGTCTAGACACCAAAATCATTATGTCCCAGGCGGATATAAAATGAACTATGTCCATTTTAATTATCAACAGCCATTTTAAACTCATTTTTTGGAAGCCTTCTTGGATTTTTGGACACACTCGACCACTGGCTGTCCTTGTAACTTGTTTCAATGTACTATTTCACCTTTAAAACCATTAAATAAAAAACTAATTTAGATTAATTGTGGATTTTCAGCCTACGGCAGCCATTTTGGGCGCCATCTTGGATTTGCCTGGTACACTGGAGGGCTCATAATGCATCCTAGCCTAAATCAATGTTTGTACCCCAGACCATGGAATATGAACCGAAATAGTATTCTAGGGTGGATAATGTGTCAGTTGTATCCATTTTCAGTGAATGGCGGCCATTTTGGACGCCATCTTGAAAATAACCACTTTCCCGGATGCGGATTTTGGTAGATTTTTAGTATGTTATTCCTGAGGTCAAATAGTACAAAATACCGTTGAAAAATCATTTGTTGCAATTTGTTCCGGGTAAGGCTATTTTTGGTCGTATATTGACCCGTCTAAAAGCGCGTTACAGCATATTATTACCCCGGTCATTGGATTCATTTTAATCCCGCACGAAAAGTGCACAATTTCCATTCCCTGGGGAGCATTCCTTGCATTCATCGCAGCTTCATTATGGCGCTGGCAAAATCAAACATACAATATATTTCGCATCCTACCGGGTACCCATTTAGCACCTGGGTCGAGAGTGGCAAATTGTGGATTAACGCCTTGCCAAAGGACGCTAGACCGCGGTGGGATTCGAACACACGATCCTCTGTTTAAGAGTCAGAACCACTACACCACGGCTCTTGACATTGTTAACACTTGAATACCGCTCAAAAATTCCAAAATTTGTGTGGTGGAGCAAAGAATGCATTAAAACATTATCTAATGTTTTGGTAGTTGAGTAAACCAGATAAATCCAATTCTTAAATTACGTTATTGTGATAAGGACATTGGTATAAAGTCTCTCTGAGTTTCTAGGGATGCAGGGTTCCAGATTGGTGGGTTGATTCTCTTAAGAGGTTTGTTACCAAGGATGATGTCAGCTGCCTTCTCAGCTATCATGATCGTTGGGGCATTGGTGTTTCCGCTGACAACGCTGGGCATGATGGATGCGTCAACAACCCTGAGATTCTCTAGGCCAAAGACTCGGGTACTGTGGTCAACTACAGCCATGGGATCATCTTCCGAACCCATCTTGCATGTGCAAGATGGATGGTAAATTGTGCTTCCAGTTGATCGGATATAAGCATCCAAGTCAGAATCAGACTGAACGGAAGAACCCGGCATGATTTCCTCTCCACGGTAATCATCGAACGCTGGCTGCTGAAAGATCTCTCTTGTGAGCTTAATTCCTTCTCGGAGCTCCCAACGGTCAATCTCAGTCTCTAGATAGTTGGGGTCAATCAGGGGTTGTTCCTTGGGATTACGTGACTTGAGTTTGATGAAACCTCTGCTGGTTGCTCTCAGTGTATTTATATGAGCCTGGAATGCATGACAATTTCCTTCAACCTGTCCGTGATCGAAGGCTGCTGAAGGTAGGAAATGTAGCTGGATATCTGGATGCTCGATGAATGCTCGGCTCCTGAAGAACGCACCTGCTTCGAAATGATTAGAAGCAGCAAGTCCAGTTTGGAACATAAACCATTGCAGACCGATCGCTAACATGACATGAGGAAACTTCCACTGTGCCTTATATAGTGTCACAGGTTTGGTGCAACTATACTGGAGTATGATTTCCAGGTGATCTTGGAGATTCTGCCCAACGCCTGGAAGGTGAGTAACCACTGGAATGCCGAGTTCGTTCAAATCATCTGCATTTCCAACACCGGATAACATTAATAATTGTGGTGAGTTCACTGCACCCCCACATAAAATCACCTCGTCGGATGCTCTGGCAATCAGCTTAGCATTTTTACGAATGTACTCAATCCCCACAGCTTTTTCTCCTTCGAATACAACCCTGTTAACAAAAGACCTTGGGTGCACAGTAAGGTTCTTTCTCTGGAGGACATCGCCCGTTCGAAGGAAGGCATTTGCAGTATTCCACCTTAAACCCTTGTATATTGTCATATCCATGTACCCAAACCCCTCCTGTTGATATCCATTCATATCTGATGTGACTGGATATCCGCATTCTTCACCAGCTTTGATGAATGTATCAAATAATGGATTTTTTGAAGTACCTCTAGATACATGAAGAGGACCATCTCCTCCACGGTAGTCATCTTCACCAAATTCATGACACTGGGACAGTTTAAAGTAGGGCAGACAATCTGCGTAAGACCATCCTAAAGCACCCTCTCGTTCCCATCTATCGTAATCATAAGCATGTCCTCTAACATAACACATTGCATTGATGGAGGATGATCCACCTAGGACCTTACCTCTTGGCCAGTACATCTCTCTATTATCCATGTGCCTTTGAGGGACTGTGTGGTAATACCAGTTGTATGTCTTCTGACTTACAGGGTACTGAAGGGCTGCAGGCATTTTTATTTTCCACGAGTTATCTTTAGGACCAGCTTCCAGGAGAAGAACCTTGTTACTAGGTCGGGCAGATAGACGATTGGCCAGAACACATCCTGCAGACCCTGCTCCAACGATGATATGGGTGTACTCTTCATCATAATCAGGCCCAGTTTGCCTCAAGAAACTAAGAGTTCGTAATGGCTGTATTTCAGGACACATTCGCTTCAGAATGTTAAGACCTAAAAGATAGTAAGATTTGTAAAGAATTGTTTGATTTGCTATCGTATTCAGGAGAATATTTAACAGTAATATTGAATAATAATGGGGGGAAAAGGAAAGAAAACAAAAACCTTCTGCTTAATGAACATTGAAGCGTAAACAAGATATATTAGTCTCGGAGCAAATTGTGATATCACCTTTTTTCTGCAGTCGAATTTAAAGAGCGATGTAAAATAGCAAACATTTGACAAAATAAATAACCTTTAAGGGTAATGTGAAATGTAAGTTGCCATATCTCCGCTTGTATATGCCACAAATACGTCGTTCATGTATCAAAATGTTGCTGGTGAACAGCTCGAACGTTACAGTAACATTTAAAAATGAAGTTAGATATCAAATCTTCAAAATAGGAATACACTCATGGCCAATATCCACGTTTATCTCAAGTAGATAATTGTGACGAAATTATACGATAAAGTGATTTTGTATCGTTAAACATGAGCCGCTCTTTATAACAACCGTGGGACTAAATATGCGTTATTCATAACAAAATGAAGATTTTCGCAATATTTTTAAACATTTCAGATATGCTTTAACCACCATACAGTGCGTCCCACAAAAAACGAAACCGAGATTTATCGATGATTTATCTAACTTAATCACAAATACAATAGACAAATGACCTACCGTTGTAAAGCCTAGAATCTCCTCTTTCATCTGAAACTACTTAGATTATTTCTTATTCACGCATGAGTGAGCAAAAACAATTTGAACAGGGCATACCAAAAAGTCATTTGGCGGGCTGTATCTGGGTTTCCAAAAAAAAAACACATTTAAAAAAGTTCAATATCTGCTCTTTAATTTGATATATATATAAAAATATATGATATAACGAAGTTCTGGTTATTATTATTTTTTTTTTTTGCTTGTCAATTTTTTTTCTGGTACAAAATTCTTTATATGTGATTGAAGACCTTTTCTTTTCTTTTTTTTTGCTTGTCAATTTTTTGGCGGACGGTTTTGCCCCCCCCCCCCCCCCCTGTGGAAAATCGTAGGTACGCCACTGGTTCAAACCCACTTGACACTCCGTTTTGTTGACGGTCAGCCATGCATTAAGTCTTTTGTTAACCATGCGATAGCTTCTGTGGGAAACCGGTGAAAACACGTTTATTTAATGAAATTATGGAAATACAAGCAGTGTTTCGAGGGAACATAACTTTGTTACTTCTTGACCATTTTTTGTAATTAAGGTATCAAATAAAAGAGCAGATATTAAACTTTTTAGGCATGTGATTTTCTTTTTGAAATTCAGATACCCCCCGCCAAATGAGTTTTTGGTATCCTTTCTTCAAATTATTTTTGCTCACTCATGCGAGAATGAGGAATGATCTAAGTAATATCAGATGAAAGAGGAGGTTCTAAGCTTTACATTGGTAGGTCATTTGTCTATTGTCTTTGTGATTGAGTTATGATAAATCATCGCTTAATCTCGGTTTCGTTTTTTTCTGGGACGCACTGTATACGGGCTACTTTTCACAATCTTGTAGTGCCGTTAGTTTGAGTTGCATGAATCAGTTAGCATTTCTTGTTCACTGGGGATATAATGTGATCCCAACCATATTCCGTTTTTTTCTTCAAACTAATTTTTTTCTAATTTCTTTAAATTGTAAATTATTTTATAGGGTCCATTGGCCGAAAAGCCTCCCCCAGGTAAGAGGAGGGGGGGGGCTGCCAAAGTCAACCCAACCTTTTTCCCAAGTTTGTGTATTGAGGCAGATAGCATTTGTACTATAGTAAACCCTTTTTTATTAATTTGGAAATACCTTAAGACAAAGGAGTAACCTTTTATCTAGGTGTTATAAATAAAGAAGTGCTGGCAACCTTCTCGCTCAGGGGGGCTGCCAAAGTCACCCAGCTATTTTCAGTATTGTGTCTATTTATGTAAAAATCTGCCATTTTTAGGCCCCATTGAGGCAAAAAGAACATTTCTGCTATGTAGTAAAGCCACTTTTATTGTCATGAAATCACTTGGGGGCAAAATAGTAGGCTTTTCTCTATCAGATACATAATTATGAAGAAGTGCTAGGACATCGAAGCCTCTACCACACAGAGGGGCTACCGAAGTTACACACCCCTTTTCCCGTAATTTGCCTATTTATGGGAATATCTGCCATTTGGAGCCCCCATTCTGGCAAATTGCTGCTTTTGCTGTAACGCAAGCCACTTAAATCGCCTTAAACTACTCGGAGAAAAAATAGTACTTTTTTCTATCAGCTGCATATAAAGAAGTGCCAGGAAATTGAAGCCTATCTCCCTCAGACTGAGGCTTGCCGAATTTACCCACCCTTTTTTCGTATTTTGCCTATATTTATGGGGAAATCTGCCATTTTGGAGCCCCCGTTGAGGAAAAAGCTATTTATGTTGCAAAGCAAGCCACATAAATCGCTTTAAAACTATATGGAGATGGAAAGTAGTCTTTTCTCTATCAGCTACATAATGGGAAGTGCTAGGAAACTGGAGCCTACCCCCAACAGGGGGCTACCGAAATTACTCGCCCCTTTCCGTATATTATTTTGTCTATCCATGGGAAATTCTGCCATTCTTGAGTCCCTAATGAGGCAAATAGCTGTTTCCGCTGTAAAGCAAGCCACTTAAATCGTCTTACTACTTGGAGACAAAACAGGTTGGAGACAAAACAGTAGTTCTTTTTTTTATCAGCTGCATAGTTACAAAGAATCACTAGGAGTCCGAAGCCTACCCCTCGGGTGCCAGCCGAAGTTATCCACCCCTTTTTTCGTATTTTACCTATTTATGGAAAAAATCTGTAATTTTTGAGCCCCAATCGAGACATAGGTGTTTCCGCTGTAAAGCAAGCCACATAAATCGTTTTAAAAACTATAGATGGAGATAGAAGAGTAGTTTTTTTTTCTATCCGCTACATATAAGGAAGTCCTAGGGAATGGAAGCCTACCCCCTCATGATAATATTTTGAATATATCCTCAATAATTTGCAGGAGATCAAGAAAAATAAAAAACTGCTTCACTAAAACATTAAATTTAAACGTTAAATCTACTCCTAGGTCATTTGCATCATAAGTTCAGGCCCTTTATTATTCTACTTGCTTGCTAGCCTCTCTATACTCTTTTCTTCTTCTCTACTCTCTCTTTCTTTCCCTTTCTTCGCCCTTTCTATTTTAATTGTTGTTTACTCATGGTTTTAAAGGTATCCCAATTTCCGACAAAGGCACCTGCTTTCTGGGTTTTTACGCATTCTTCCATGTACAATTTATAACCTTTATTTTACATTCATTGTTTTCTCTACTATATTAATAATATTATTGATGTGTATACTATACATAAATATTGATTTAAATGTCAACTGGAATTTATGTTTAATTGAATTGAAATGAAGTTAAATAATACAACAAAAAACCTGCGGCAATCCTTCAATTACTTTATTCATTTCAAATGAATGGGAATAGTAACATTCATCTGAGAGTTGAACTTGGTCATCAGCATTTGCAATGTAAACTTTGTTTTAAAATTATCACGAAATTTAGATTTTCATTCGAAATATTTGTCGCATCACTGGGCCTATCATCCAGTATTGTTTTAATACTTGTTATTTAGGTGGTGGAGATCATCATGCTTATTGGGGGGGTTGATATAAACAAAGACTATGAGGGTAAACGACTTGGAAATACTTGAATGTTTTGATGTTCAATAATGAATACTGAATAATGAAAGAATACTTCAAGGAAATGCATTGCGGTTAAAAATTTGTTTCAATTTGTTTGTGGTTAACCCCCCCCCCCCCCTCAGTCATTTTTCCTGGACTATAAAGCTATCAAAATTTCCACAAATTTGAAATGAAATGTGGTTGCGTTTATTTTGATACACACTAAACAACATGATATAGCCAGGGGGCATGACTTCGACAGCTGCCCCCTGAGAGGGGTAGGCGTCAATGTGTCAGCCCTTTTTATGTAGCTGATAGAGAAAAGCCTAATCTTAATTATCCAAGTGGTTAAAAAGCGTACATAAATTCATACAATGTTTAACTATACACTATAATCAGTATACATACACTACATAATAGTATACTACGAAAATGCATACACAACGCGACATTCGTGAACTTTGAGTAATCAACTTTGATACCTTATGAATTTGTAAAAAAAAATGAAACCAAGTGAGAATTGCATCCACATGATAATAGTATATCAATAAAGTTTCAGGAAGATTTCAAGGTAATTGCTCTATTTTTCTTAGATTTATGTAAAATCATGTATTTACACAAATTTTCAATTTTGGAAAAAATTTACAAAAATGTAGTTTTCTACTAAAAGTCTCAGCCAAATTATCTATCTATCTACTATAAATAGTACCAAATTATAGGAAATTTATTTCTCTTTCATATGACACTAATTTTGTGGCAATTAAATGTTTTGAAAATTTGCCGGCCATTTTGGAAATATCCAAATTAGACGTCTTTCCACCACTGGAATCTTTTTAACTTTTAGTATGTCATTTTAGGGACTTCAGGGAAATGCATTGTGGTAAAAAAATCTATTGCAATTTGTTTGTGGTTGACCCCCAAAATCATTTTTTTTTCTGGACTACGTCCTCGTTCTTAAGGAAGACAGGTTTGACTCCATTCACCACGCCCGTGTGACCCGTATCACGTACGTGCCGTTGTTTTGGTGGAGCCTGCATACGCGCCGGCATACGTGGCATCCGACATTGCACCAGATTGAACAGTCGTTGCTTTCATGTATGTCATTCCTTAAACCTCTTTATCATATTACTATAATCAAGTTCCTTTCGAAGCTTTTCTACTAACATGACTGATGTTCTTAAATTATCAGTCTTAAATTTGACTCACCGATCTGCAAAAGTAAAATTAAATACAAATTAATCTCCGATTCCGGGGAAGACGTGTCTAGATCGTAATCACGACAGCGCCCTCTCTTCATTTATAAAGCTACAACAGTTTCGTCCAAGGATAAAAGGCCTTCAGATTTTAGCTTTACAGTCTCCTCCCCCTGCCTTAACCACCTTTTGCTGCATTTAAGCGGTCACTGAACTTATATGTTATTACGTTTCACTAGCTGTGCGTATTGGATAGTGACGTACCCCTCTTTTCGCTGTGCAACGCAGACGGACTTTACTACGGTATATTGATTTTGGAAAGACTTTTGGGCCCGTCGTCATGGTCGTAAAACTTTGTCCTGCAATGCAAATTGTGTGACATGAGAATTTTTTCGTTTCGCATCTGCAACGAAAACATTCAATCTGCGCTTCGTGGGCAAAATTCTGGTTGCTACTATGGTAACAGCGATATATCCGATTTAGGACGACTTTCCAGAGCCACATTTGGTTCCTCCCAGAGCTAGAGGCCGCCCGGGGGGCCCACTCCCATTGACGAGTGGATACCAGGCGCGACCACGCGTAAAAAGGGAAAGAGTGGGCAAGTACGTTACGTATAGGCCTATATGTAACGTTATAAGGTTGTCAAAAACGATGTTTAAAATACTGAAAAAAGGAATATATTTTCTTATTTTCATAATCTGGAAAAGACTTGCTTCCCTTGTTTAGGGTGTTTTTCGAAACCCTATGCTCGCGTCTGGTATCCACCTGTCACTGATGGAAGTGGCCCCCCCCCCCCGGAATTTGAATCTAATCCCCATTTCTGGGGAAAGTAAAACAAAATGCCCATTACATTGTGTGCTAGAGGCATATCGTTTGTGTAGGAGGAGCAAAATCCTTCGCCAGGATGTAAAACGGAAACGCGCCGCCAGCTCAGGGGGCATACGCTGATGACTAGTCGTACATATTGCATGAAAGCGGGATATAATCTCGCAGCATGGTGCAGGTGTCGCGTGAAAGAATTGCACACGAAAAGCAGATCTATAGGGCCTGTAACACAAAGCTAAGCAATGATTTTAGAGCAGTTTTCTACGTTTGATTCTATTGACTATAATGTACAATCAATCTTAAAAATCGAGTGTATGATTAATCGTTAACTTTTGTGTTACCGGACCCTAATGAAGCGCCCCCGAGGTTTGCGAAAACTCGGTATAGTTTCCAATAATACACAGAACTCCAACAAAAGAAAAACAATTGAGAACCCTGTTTGTCATGATTATTAAAATAAAGGATTACCGTGCTTACGTTTGAATTCGCGTTGGTTATACGTCCCATAATTATAATTATCACAGAAGTTTATTTCTAACATTCCAAGGCTCTGTCATGGGTAAAACTAAATATCTCACCTTGTTTGATCCTAGTAGTAGACCTAGCTGGAAGATTCATAATGGCTCCGTGGTGTAACGAAAATGGAAAGTGTTATTAATTTCTCTGTACCGTTTAAATGAAATATCCGATCTGTAGACATATATTCAAGCAAATGTACACTGTGTTCAATATTTACTTCCGAACAGATACAGCAAGCTAATGATGCAGTCAAACACAACAGAACCGACTCATTATCGACTGATTGCATTGAATGGACGTTCATATAACTTTGATCGTCGCTGTGACTGAGATATATAATACAATGTTATGATCAGACCTTGGAGTGAACTCTTATGTAAGCCTTGGATGAGGGCTCGTTACCCGAATAGTTTTTAATCAATCACCGATTGGTAATACCAATGAATATCAACATTGCCAGTTGCATGCGGATTTTGTTTGAAGTTTTCCAAAGACCAATCAGATATAGTTATCTCATATTTACAATCGAACGCAAAGCTTTGAGTTATAGGTTTATAGACAGATTCCTAGACAGATAAGCGTTTTCAATAAAAGACCCCCCCCCCCCCCCATATCCTTCATGACGACAGGGGCGTACCCATGGAACACCTCTGCCATAGGAAATCAATGTGCGCGTTTTTGTTTGCTTTGTTTTCGAGGCCTTTTTTAAATGGAAATAACCATGAGAAAATGATCATTTTATTTAGGAGTCTAATGGGGTGTTGCAAGAAACTTGCGATCAATTGCAAGTCTATTTTTGGTCCCTATATCAATTATATGTCATGCAATTAACTGCAAATTTATGATTGATTACCAATTTGCTTCTTGAAACAAGGAGTGTAATCTGATTTGCTACATCTGACGTTGATCTATCAGTTGTAAAATTGCAACATAATATTTGCAATTGATCGCAAATATTTTCTTGCAACACCCCTAAGATATTGTTCTTATTTTTACTCTATTTGTCATTGTTAACATACATAATAAAAATGATATTTTTTTTTCGAAACAGTAACGGTTTTCAGAGTGAGCCGCTTTGCAATACACATAGAAAAATAAACTCATCAAGACACCCTCACCTTCCCGTGAGTGAGCAGGTCTATCTATATTTTGTACATAGCTTTAATACATCATGATATCGATCACATTTTATCATCACGCGGAATTTTCACTTATCTTCAAGTATATCCGGAATTCAAAGTAAATTCATGCATGCAGCGTTTTTATTATTAGTGGAGGAATTACTTTTTCTCTTTTGTTTTCAATCAAAGTCGTGTTTTGAATAAAATGGATATGACGAGCAAGAGGACCGATTTTAAAGTCCAAAGGTGAATAAATGAGTGATCTGCAAACAGGCGCGTAGCCAGGGGGGGCGGTGGGGGCGGTCGCCCCCCCCCAAAACGTCCCCAAAAGAAAAAAAGAAGGGAAAAAAGAGAGGAGAAAAGGAAAAGGGAAGGGAGGAAAGGGAAGAAAGGTAGCTTTGTGTTTTTTTGTTTTTTTTTATTCTTTTTTTTTTCTCAAAAGAGAAACTCCTTCACTCTTGCTTTAAATTTATGATTATGAATTTTGCTTCCGCGCTGCGCGCGGTTAAATGAAAATATTGAAGATCTCCATTGTTTCCCCCACCCTTTCTCTAACCCTGTTTTTCTACCTCAGCTATATGTGTTTATTACCAGTTAAAGTTCAAATGTATACATTAGGGCATGGAATTAGAGTAAGGTTAGGCCGAAGTATATGAAGTTATCTTTTTTTTTAAATTGATCGCGCAACTTCTGGTCGGGTCGGCTCCGGGCGGGTAAAATCTTTATATCAATTTCTGCCGTCACCTCCATAAAGTCAACTTCTCCCGCTTTTCAGCTCATTACTAAACAACCATAATTTTGGGGGCAAACAGGTTCCTAATCCAAAAAGAGGAAGGTATAAAATTCGTATCGTATAAGGGTATTAAATAAAAAAGTACAATATTTTTTATCAAATTATATTCAACTTCATGTCATTTCCCTGTACATTCATCTCCTGTCCTGTTTTTCGCCCTCAGTTTGAAATTTTGAATGACTCTTAAGTTTCTTTATAATTCAAAATGAAGCGCTTCAGGATAAGTCAAAGAAATTAGGCATCCTTTTTATATAATTTCAATAAATCACAGAAGTTTCAACTTTTTGCGCACTATTTTCCTTTTAATGAAGTTCAATAATCTTAAAAAATTAATTGAATTAGAGCCGATGGGGTATTGGAGATATCTGCATTATTTTGATGAAACATCCGCCCTTTGAAATTTCAGAGTTTCGTTGCTCTGCGCGGGGAGGAATATCTTCCTCCTGGCATATACACTTCTTCTCCTCTGTTTTGCGAGTTAAAGATATGCACTGTCGCTGAATTGTTTGTAATCAAATCTGATCTTTCCAAGGAAAGTATTCAATATATGTTTGAGAATATCCTTTTCTCGGGACCCTTTTCATGGCAAAAAAATTGATAAAACGCTTTAGCTTCCGCACTTCGCGCGGGGTTATTATCATTTTAATTTCCTCCATTGTATTCCTTTTTTGTGCGTTCACAATCTTTTTTGAAAACAAGGTTCATAAAAACCAGGTTCAAAATCACAATATAGTCAACTGAATTGGAGCTGATATAGATACTAGAGACAAGAGAGACGACTCCTTTTCATTTTAATTTATGAATCACCAAAAGCTTCGCGCTTCGCGCGGGAGGGGGAAACTCCCCCTCCCTGCACCCACCCCCTAGGGAGCGCGCTTCGCGTGCATTTACCGCCCCCTCCAAAATGAAATCCTGGCTACGCGGTTGTCTGCAAACACCTTCACAAATTGACGTAAGCTATTTACATGCTATATAAACGCACCATACATAATGATGTATATCGACACAATTTCGAGTTTAGTAATACGTTATTTTCAGGATCTTTGAAAGGTAAACGCAATTGTAACCGAATGTAGTAATGATATCTGAAGTGCGTGGATAGCGCTCTCTTAAACAAAAATTGAGGTAAAAAACATGAGGTTTTCATTGAAGCTTGTCGGATCAGATAAACATTATAAAACATTTTGGCCTATTAGCGACAAAAATAATCGCTCCCGAAATTCACTCACTTCGAGCCCACAAACGGGCCGGCAAACGGGGCGAGGAATGACCTTTGATGCGATTAACTGGCTGTACGTGTTTACGAGTTGGGAGCAGGTGCCGCGGAACAGTTTTTAAAGTGGGGAGGGGGGCTGACCATGCAAAAAAAATCACAATCATACGGCCATTTTAACGTTTTTGTATATACACGGTTTTGGAAAAAAAGTCGGGGGGGGGACCCGCGGCCCCTGGGGAGTGATACATTCTCATGAATAGACATGATCGCACCCTATGGAGGGATTTTCGCTCACTCAGATCAAATAAATGTTCATCATTATGCTCATGTTTTCTCTGCTCAAAATCAAATCATAAGCGTTTCACATTCATTATGAAAGAGGGGACAATTATGTTTCATATCGATCCAGAAATCATCGATTTTCAGGTAGGAAAATATCAAAAAAATGTAATAGATGCAATGTTATAGGACTGAAATGTGGGGATTTGTAAAATGTTATTGATGTTCCGTAACGTGATGTTTTGTGCAGCCGTCGGCGAATATCAAACGACCGCACTCCTTTGTAATTTATACTTTGCAGTCAGACTGAAAGGTTCCCACCAAAGACGTAGAGGGCAGCAACACACGGCAGTTTTGCTATAAAATAGCACACATGATCAGTATTACAGACCCCCATTCACTCACATGTTAAAATCTTATATCTCATCCAAAAAAAAAAAATCATCAAAAATCAATTCTACGATAGATTTTTTGGCTTTATTTCACTCAAATTAGTCACAATTAACAGTACACAGTCAGTCTGCAAATAAGCAAGCTTTATCCAAGTCCTCTCGTGGCTGAATTCATGTCCCTGCAAAATCTCGTGAATTGTGAGACTGTCTTTCTCAAAGAATTTAACCCATTTCTCCTTAAGTAATATTGATTATTTTTGTACCATATGAAAGAATAAATTTTATTCTTTTATATTGGATATTTCTTTTGAATAAAATATTTTGATAAACAAGTTAATTTTTTACCTGAAAAGATGCCACAAACAGAATTTTTTCCTCTGTTTTCACTTGCAAATTGTGCAAAATTTTGTGTTTTAGGCACAAACATTATTTATATCATCAGAAAGCTCAAACTATATACTTTCTTACAATGTTAGTCTTGATATGTGACACCTTTTAGATGGGTCAGCAGCCAGCTTTTTCCATCAAGATGCAAGACGACTTTTCTGAAATTTCTGAGTAACATTTTATCCAGAGTTCTGATTGGCTGAATAATGTTTTCAACACAACAGGCGCGGGTAATCTGAAGAGATTACCACATGGTGAGTGTGACCTTGCAGAGGCCCAGTGTGGGGAACTATGGAATTTGCGTGGGTGTGTGATCTCTATGACCAATCAGAGCGCAGTATTCTTGTTTTTGAGCTGCTAAATGTACTTGGCCTATAAAAAACTGGCTGCTGACCCATCCAAAATTCATCTTCTTATAAAAATTATATCATATTAAAGCTTAGATCTTCAGCTTTATCATAATCTAGAAATCATTTGGGCTTAAACAGAAATTAAGTGGAAAAATAACAAATTCATCGCATGAAAATAATCATTTTCGTTCATGTTTTAGATCAAAAGTTTCACCTATATTATGCAATTTTTTTTTAATCCAAACACATGACCTAAAACAATGACTTTTCATCTATATAAAGATACCAAAAACATTAAATTTGGTCAATATTTAGAGCAGCAATGGCCGAATAAAAAGAGGTGTTTTCGTCCACACCAAGCTCATTAACAATGCAAAAACCCTCTAGTCATGAATATCACTTGGATAAAAGAAGCTACTTTATGAGGGCTTGCCGACTGACTGTACAGCAAAAACTGGATATGTAAATCGGGTACTTGTCCAGCTCAAACAAAAGTTAAATGGCCTGAAATAAGACTAACCATTCGGTCAGTTCACTGCGAGAAAAACCGGAACTGCGTTGTGGAAAAAAAATAATTAAAATAAAATACAAAAATGCAGTCTAGCCTCCCAAAGGCACTAATTATGAAAAAGTATGAAAACGACATCATTTATCATGTTTATATTCAGATAAACAAACATTTTGTCTATTTTTAATGAATTATTTTTTTTCAATAAAGTCATGTGATTTTTACTTACGCCTGTCCGGCATGCTTTGTGCGAGGAAGAATAACACTCATGTGCCCTATACTGAGGGTCAAATGAAAAAAGTTGAATGTTTTGGTCTCAAAAGAAAGAGTGGGTTCTCCTGAAGAGATTGATACCTTGCATTCAATACCTATTCTGACTAAACGTGTTAAAAGAAGAGAAAACGTCTCATTATAGACGCCCCTCATTAAATGTAAAAATCAGTGTTCCATTCACATTTTATGTGCGCTTTCCATGGTTTTGCAGCTTTAATTTCTACTCGTTCGACGTCTACGAATGGGCTTGTATGTATAATACGGGGATGTTACACTCATATCATAATCACAGCTCATCAAAAAATCATCAAAAATTAACCCTACGATAGGTTTTGCTTTAATTCACTGACATTAGTCATAATGAACAGTACAGTAAAACTAGATATGTTTATTGAGTACTTGTCCAGCTCAAACAATATTTGAATGGCCTGAAATAAGACTAACCATAATTTTGGTCAGTTCACTGCGAGAGAACTGGAACTGCATTGTGGATAATGATGATTAAAATGAAATACTAAAATGCAGTCTTATTTATTTGGGAGTGCTGCGTGTATTATTTTCCATAGGCAGCACCTCCAAGAATTATGGACAGTATGAACAAATCGAGAAATGTATTAAACCAAACTGACCAACATTTACATTTTACAGAATCTTTTTTTTTTGCTTGACAAATTTCCCGGGACGAAAATGACCTTCATTTTTTAATGAATCTTTTTTTTTTAATATTTTTATTTTGCTTGTCAAATTGACAACAGCAGCCCCAGTAATGAAAAATCGTTCCCAGGGACATGGACGAGAGTCGTAACCATGGTAACCATGATACCACGACGCCCCCACATAATGATTAAATAATTTTTGATAATGATTGAAATGAAATACAAAAATGCACTCGAGCCTACCCAAAGGCCCTAATTATGAAAAAGAATGAACATAGCATAATTTCTATCATTTATATTTTGATATACAAACATTTTGTCTATTTTGGATGAATTATTCTAATAATTCCAATAAAGACATGTGATCTTTACTTACACCTGTCCGGTATGCTTTGCTCGCGGATTGATTACTCGTAAATGCCCTCTAAGTCGAACATCAATTTGGTGGCATATAGGTCGAACATCAATCTTGCGCCCCTCTAGGTCGAACATGAATTTGCCGCGCCACCCCCCCCCCCCACTTTCTAACATCTCTTCTCTCCTCTTCCCCTTTCTCCAATTTTCTCTTTCCCTTTTCCTCCTTCTGTTCTTTTTCCCCTTTCATTTCTCCCACTTTTCTCTTCTTTTTCCTTCTCTATTTCTTTCCTCTTTTTGTATTCTCTTCCATTTTCGCTCCCTTTTTTCTCTCGCTTTTTCCCTTTCTTTTCTTTCCTTTTTGGCACCCCCTATTAGGTCATGAGACCCCCCCAAAAAAAATGTTCACGGATTACGTGTACTAAGTCAGTTCAACTAGGTTTTCAGCAAAAAAAAAAGAATCATATATTTATGATTATTTCTACTTTTGATGGTTTAAATGGATTTATTTTATGCTATTTATGATCGCAAAATTGGTCCGCTACAAAGTTCATGGAAAAAACACAAGAAAGGTTCGGAATAACAAAGAAACATCTACACAAATAAAATACATAGGAAATTAATTATGTTTGGCATTTTTTTTGTAGATATTAGTTTAGAAAAAAAGGTAAAAAGTTATATTTTTCACCAATTTCTATATTGAATGAGTTAAGGGGGGAGACACAAAAACACATTTAGTACAAATTTCATGCACTTATTTCCATGATTAAGTAATGAAAAAATACCGGTACCTATATAAGCAATTATTTTTATCATTATTATTATCATTTTATCTAGTATACACTCTTGTAATTTACATCCGGTTTAACGGGTGTGTAAATTTAGCGGCGTTTGCTCAATCAGCGGCCGAGATCTGAAGAGTGGTTAAAATGACCCCCATGCGCTTATTCGGGGAAGGGGGCTTTCGCCCCCCCCCCCCCCCCCGTTAGGCGAAAAGGGGGCACCAAAAAAAAATAGAGAGGAAAAGAAAAGCGGTGGAAAAAGAAGCGAAAGAAGAAGAAAAAAGGGCAATGAAAGAGAGAAGGTGGTGAATAAGAGGGAAGGGGCGCCGAATTCATATTCGACCTAGGGGGGGGGGGGGGCGCCGAATTGATGTTCGACATAGGGGGCGCCGAATTGGTATTCAACCTTGGGGCAGGGGCAGCAATCCTGGGGGCCGGTGGCACAGTTCCCCCTCCCACTTTTTAAAGCACTGAAAGTGCACTTTTTTACGCAAGAAAACTGCCCCCTCATGAAGGTGTATACTGTGCTCCTTTCACCCGAGGAGGGCCCTTTTTTAGGTGTTACCAAGTGCACTTTCTCGTATAAGTGCATTTTTTTGTTAAAGTGCCCCGTATCGAACGTTTTTGTGCCCCTTTCACCTGAGAAGGACTCAATTTGTGTGTTAGAAAGTGCCATTTCTCGAATCTTTTCCAATTTTTACAGAAAAATGCCCCCTCACTGACGTGTTCTGTGCCCCTTTCATTTGAGAACGACCCGTTTTATGTGTGAGCAAGTGCCCCCTTGCCTTCTTGTAAGTGCCCTTTCTCGAATCAGTTTCACCCCCACCCCTTTACCCAAGAAAAGTGCTTCAACTGTGCTCCTTTCACCTGAGCGGGGGGAGGGGCATTTTTAGGTGATACCAAGTGCAATTTGTCGTATAAATGCCATTTTTTGTAAAAGTGCCACGTATCAAACGTGTTCCGTGCTCCTATCACCTGAGAATGACTCATTTTGTGTGTTAGAAAGTGCCATTTCTCGAATCTTTGCCCATTTTTACAGTAAAACGCCCCTCACGAACGTGTTCTGTGCCCCTTTCACCTAAGAAGGACCAACTTTACGTGTTAACAAGAAAGCAATATTCTCATATTGATATTTTACTACAAAACTTGTAAGGATAATCCTACGCACCTTAAGCTTTATGAATCATGTGAGTGGGATAGATAAGCAGAGGCGCACAAATGGGGGGGGGGGGCAAGAGAAAAAAAGAGAAAAGGAAAGAGAGAAGGGTCAAATATGATGTTATTTTTTTTTAATATAAGTTGTCAAAATCTATTACAAAATTTAATATATTTTATGTTTAACTTTGCTCGCTCTCTCGCAGCTTCTTATATATTTACGTGATACGACATATCTAGCCCCCTCAAAATTTTTGCCCCATTACGCCACTGTAGATAAGTCATTTCTCTTTGTTTTTAATATTTTGCTACAAACACGCAAACCTGTAAAGAATGGAGGCACGCCAGATCGTTGGGCTAATTGGTCCGAGTAATCTTCATCCAAGAGCACCCATGTAATGTATTTGATTTTGTCTATACAACATAGTCATATTGTATTAACTTATTAATTTGGATGTGTACCATTCGGTACATATTGGCCCTTTATGTTTACCCCCCACCCCCAATAAAATAAAAAGAAAATGATTAGAATTCAATATATTTATAATAATTGGTAAACTAATAAGAAAAATGACATATCCTCCCTCTATTTATGAAACAAGCTTTTTCATAATAGTACCATAACAAAATCAGTTTGAACACCAGAAAGGAATATTTCTTTGTATTCAGCTTATTTAATTGCAAAACATACTAAGGTAATTTTCTTTTATTTTATATTTTTTTCATACAGCAAAATTCATGTATATATGCAAACACAATCTGCTTGAATACAAGAAATAACACTTTTCACTTTACAGGCAATATAATTTATAATTAAAAAAAACTATGAGATTTTTCTCTCTTTCATGTAGTAAATTAATGTACACTTGAGCTGAAATGTTCACAAATTATAATTCTATATTTATTTATTCTTTATTTAAACAACTTCAATTCTACTTGTGTAATGTGATCGACAGATCACTGACTACATGGTTAACTGGTCACAATGGAATTTCATTGCTAAATATCATATGATTCCTAAACAAATTTAAAATTTATTTATTTATTTTTTTTTTTAAATAAAATTTCCTACTCTTGCTGTACTACTTGTCGTCCCAGGCACAATCTGAATTTGGTTTCTCTATTTTGCTGGAAATTACATGTAGGCACCATTATAAAAAATTCTTTATGCAACCTATTCACATTCATATTCTGGTTAAAATAAAATCATGAACTTTTCTTAATTTATGAATAATTAGGCAAGGGCTCTGCTAAAAGTTCAACTTAATGAGGAAATATCAGAGTATTAAGGTCTATATCAGATTGTGTCATGGTAGGGCTACCTTGCTTATTTTGAACTGCAGCATACCTTTAAATAAGTCGTGTCCTAATGCTTGTATTGTTCCTATTTAATACTATCTAGTATACTATCCAGTAGAGTATTTGAATCACTAATGAATTGCTAATATTGTGGAATTTCATTTGTGGACGCTCATGCACGTAAAGCCTATACCAAAAATCTATGAAAAAGCCACAATGAGAAATCAGTGAATTCCAACCTGCCAATGATACGCGTCATCAATCTCAGTTTGAATGGAAATGAGTCCAAAAAATAAACATTTTGCGCATTGAACTTGAAAATGATTGAATACCCACCGCTGTACTTATTCATGAACACTTTGTATTTACTTCATATCTACTCCAGATTGTGTATGCTATACCATTTGTTTTCTCATTGTGGTTGGATCATGACAAACTATATATTGCATTCAAATGTGATTGAAACGCCCGGTATTGTATGTGATTATGCACTGGAAAGTATACGCTAAAACATGGCATTTTCTCCCTTCTTCCCAGCATGACTAACGATTAGATATACGGACAGATGTAGTCCGTAACTTCAATCTAACATTAATCATGCAACCACCGTGAATTCCGCTCCAAATTATTGTACAACAATACTGTGCTTTATAGCGTTTCGATGTTTTACATTGTTGTGATATGCAATTCTGTTTTCTATACTGAACCAATTAAATCAGGCAACCAACTAAATGAACGTGAATTCCACTCCAAATTGTTGTACAACAATACTATGCTTTATAGCGTTTCAATGCTGATTTCCATTGTCTGATAGGCAATTCTGTTTTGCCTTATATTCGTTCAATAAGAGAAACGGAAATCCTGTGATGCTTATTCAATCATTTGCTTACCCAACTGTACAGGAAATGTAAACAAAAGATTACTAATGTCTTCTCAGTTTCTACTCAGTAGGCCTATCGCCTTATACTCCACGTGTTTTATAATCTCATTTAATCGATATTAGCAGAGAAACCGAGTTGTAAACAATCGCTTGTCTGGCCCCATGTTAAACAGCAACCGATTGCACACAATTCAATCCCTAACTTCATTCAACATGTCCTTTTAGACATGTCATTGTCAGATTCTTATGTACTGGAAGAACATTGGTAATCTTTGGTTCGTAATATTAACTGGCAAAAAAAAAAAGAAGATTAATCACTGCCATAAATTCACATAAATATCTTAAATATCATTACAAGTGATGTATGGATTGTTTTATTTAAATTCATTGAGCTACAAAATACGTTTTTTTTTTTTCAGTAACACATTCATCTACATGTGCAAAAATGAATTTATGAATCACGGATTTGTGAATGGATTTATGCATCATGTATACTTACCTGAAATGATTTTCCTTTATACCTGATCCCGGTTATACACCGGTATAAAACAAACCTATAACCAAATTCTATATATGTTATATCATAAAGCCATATTTCATAACATAATGTACTTTTTTAAGTGTCTATCCGCTTACAGGAGAGAAGAAGCTGATACTTCTATTTATGGAGCACCCCCCCCCCAAAAAAAAGGAAGATATGTGACATGCTAATACTAAATACAGAACGATGGCTATAAGAAACCCTATTAATCTCACAATTACTTGCATTTGTTAACTAGTGTCGCATAACTACAAGTATAAAAGTAATCAACAATTGGGATATTTACTTTATTCAAAATAGGGATAATACCTTGTTAAACAAACTTAGCCAGATCAGTACCATTTGATAAAGACATGCTCTGTATACCCTTTCACAAATCAGCAAGATTGCCATGAGGTGTGAAACGCTTTCCATTCTTTCTGCTTATCAGAGTGGAGACACTTAATTTAGTAATTTAGCGTTCAGTGCTTTATGCAGGCTCCGGTATTCCATCCATGTGGAGATGTATTATAATACAAGCCCTACCAAGACTGTTCTTTGTATTTACAGTAACGATCATTTTTCGTTTTAAGAGGCATAACCACATCAAATGTTTCATGTTCTTAAGTGTTTCGAGCGTGTTCTCGTATTGTTACATGAGTCTCTAAACGAATACTAGCCAAAGGAAACAATTCCAGAGTTTTATCAATTCTAACTTCTCCATCAAATCCTCTTTGACCATGGTATATGCTTAATATGTATAGATTCTGAAACCAAACCTATACAAAAATAAAAATGCCTGGTAACTTTTTTTGTTTTTTTTTCCATATTCCAACAAAACACGATACACATTGGCGGAGAGGATAGACTGTCGTAAACATAAATTTTATCATACTTATTTGAATTAATTCACTCGGCAGTGGCGGACCCTGACCCGGAGGAGGCGGGGCATTGGAGGGGCACTGTATTGTTTGTGAACAATGCTGTGCCCCTCCGGTGCTTTGTCTCCTCCGGGTCGCGGTCCGCCACTGTCACTCGGTGCTTACAACCGTCCTTAACAATTTGTATTTCTAAGCCAAGTAGAGTTTTTTGTTTTTTTTCCTATTGCAAGTTACAAAAATCCACTTAAGGAGCATCTCAGTTGGACATGGTATTCTATCGTGCCCAAGCCGCTTGTTTTTCATGTCATGCATCATATCACTCCATGCAAGTATGTTCCCCTGTTATTACCCGTGCGCACACACATTCACCCCCGCACTCGCACAACCCGTCACAATCTACCAACCACAACATATACACATACACGCGTGCGCGCGCGCGCGCGCACAAACACACACACTCACACACACCTACCCTCAGTTCACAACACAGTTCTTCATCCACAATACGGTTTCATTCAAAAAGTCTAAATGATACCCCGTGACGAAAGCATGCATGACCAAGACATGATAGACTCAGAAAGTAAATATTTCACAATAGAAGATTTTAATAATAAATTCAACGTTTCACCGAATGATTATGTTACTACAACCGAAACCAACACATCTTTTAACAGCATTGCTAGTGACCAAAATCATATTTTGTCTAGTCATTCTTTAGGTTTTTTGCACATCAACGCTAGAAGTTTAAATAAATCATTTGATTCGATTGAATTACTCCTTTCCAATATTAACAATTACCCCTTCTCTATTATCGGTATATCAGAAACTTGGCTGCACAAAAACTCACCACCTCTATTTAACATTGATAATTATCAAATGATTCGTTCTGACCGTGAGCATGGTAAAGGGGGTGGCGTTGCCTTGTACACGCGCAATGATATACATTTTAAAGTAAGGGCAGATATACATATCCAAGGCACGGAGGATATTTTCATTGAAATTTTAAACAGTAAAAATAAAAACATAATCGTAGGTAATGTGTACAGACCCCCAAATGGTGACATTGATTTGTTTTTAGATAAGCTCGATCAATGTCTTAGTTTTATTTCTCGGGAAAATAAAGACATTTACATAATGGGAGATTATAACATTAATCTTATTAATACTGACAATAATTACACTCTAAAATTTATTAGCTCATTGCTTTCATACTCTTTCCACCCGCATATTAGTAATCCGACACGAATATCAAGTACGTCTAAAACCCTCATTGACAATATCATTTCAAATGTAACTAACAAAAACTTCATAAATGGCATAATTTATTCTGACATTTCGGACCATTTACCTATATTTGTTATTTCTAATCAAGCTAAAATTCAACAACATACAAATAAAAACAAAAAAGAAATGCACAGAAAAGAAACCCAACGCAACATCGATGCACTAAAAACTGATTTAGCTGAAGAAGATTGGAATGAAGTATTGAACGAAACTAACGCCGATGTTGCTTATGAAATATTTATTCAAAAACTCTTACATTATTACAACAAAAACATACCTCTTGTAAAAGATAAGGTCCTTAAAAAAAATAAACAACCATGGATCACAAAGGGCATTAAACGATCAATATCAACACGGAATAAACTCTATAAGCAAGCTCTAAAAACTCAATGTAAGGTAAAATTTGACAAATACAAAAAATATAGAAATAAATTGACATCCATTATTCGTCTATCTCGAAAACTGTACTATTCAAAAAATATAGAGGAAAACGCAAATAATGTTACTTTTTTATGGAAAACTGTCAACGATCTCTTAGGTAAGAAAAAACATGATATTGCAAATAGTTTTAATGTTGATGGTCAAGAAATTACTAACCCAGAAACAATTTCAAATGCATTCAATGATTATTTCACTAATGTAGGTCCCAATCTGGCCTCAAACATTCATGTAAATGATTCACATTTCACTAAATTCCTATCTCCAGCATGTGAAAACTCACTCTTTTTAAGACCAACTAATGAACTTGAAATAATTAATATTGTTCAACAACTGAAATCTAGCAAGTCTTGTGGGCATGACGGAATTAGTGTTTATTTGCTTAAACAAATTGTTCATTACATTGCTCATCCACTATCCAATATATTTAATCTCTCTCTTTCAACAGGCAAATGCCCGGATTCCCTGAAACTCGCAAAAGTAATACCAATTTATAAAAAAGAAGATTCCTCCTTAATCAGCAATTACAGGCCCATATCTTTACTACCATCAATATCTAAAATTATTGAAAAAATTATTTATAAACGGCTCTTTACTTTTCTGAAAAACAATGATATTTTTATTCCTAATCAGTTCGGTTTTAGAGAAGGACACTCAACAGATTATGCCTTATTATATATGTACGACAAAATTATTGAAGCTTTCACCAGAAAGGAACATGCGATTGGAATTTACATGGATCTTTCGAAAGCTTTCGATACAATCGACCACAAAATATTAATTCATAAATTAAAGTCATATGGAATAAGGGGACAAGCACTATCCTGGTTTGAAGACTATTTACATAATCGACAACAATACGTACATTTCCAATCTCAAAACTCACAAAAACAAAATATCAAGTGCGGCGTACCACAGGGATCAATTCTGGGACCCCTACTTTTTATTATCTATATTAATGATATCATAAATTCATCCCCAATTCTAAATTTCATAATTTTTGCCGACGATACCAGTATTTTCTATTCCCATGCTAATTTAGATACTCTAACTCATATTCTTAATTCAGAACTCTCTAAAATATCCCAATGGTTTAAAACAAACAAACTTTCACTTAACATAAGCAAAACCAATTTTATACACTTTCGAGAAGCTAATCCACACTTACCAGCTCCCAATTTATCAATTGACGGTTTACCTCTTACTGAAAAGCACTCTACCAAATTCTTGGGAGTAACAATTGACTCCAATCTAACGTGGAATGACCACATACACAATGTACATACATCTATATCAAGAAACATAGGAATAATTTACAAATTAAAAGACTTTCTTTCTGAAAAATCATTATTGGTTCTATACAACTCCCTAGTACTTTCACATATGATGTATTGCAATATTGTATGGGGTAACTGTAGTATAACGAAAATAAACTCTCTTCTACTTCTCCAAAAACGAGCAATTCGTAACGTTACTCATTCGCATTATATTTCCCACACAGAACCTCTATTTCAGCGTTTAAATGCACTTAAAATACAGGATATTCACACTCTACAAACAGGTATATTTATGTTTAGATACACTTACAATAATCTTCCATCATTATTCCAAAATCTATTCAATTTAAATTCAAATATACATGCATATCCAACTCGCCACTCTTCTGATTATCATCTACACAACCCCAAACTTATTCTTGCTCAAAAATCAGTTCGCCATCATGGACCAGATACCTGGAATTCCTTACCACAATACTTAAAACAATGTCCCTCTCTTAACTCATTCAAATCATCCTTTAAAAAATTTATGACACGCAAATACAATTCTGAATAATTTATGCATATATATAAAAAGAGTTCTACGGGTCTTGGTCAATTTTCAATTTTCTTGGTAAATTTTTAATTTCTATCTGATCTCATAAACTGTTACATCAGAAAATGAAAAAAGTTAAGTCATAGTATCAAACTTTTCTATCATTTCAAGCTGTATCCTGGAACCATTCAATAATTCCTAATTAATACTACCCCCACACCCTCATATACCGACACACATACACGCACACCCACTCTCAACACACACACACACTTAACATACACATACAATTTTAAATATACATTTGCACACGCGCACACGTTTGCACATGCACAAACACATGCAAATACGTCAAATGTGCACATAATATCAGGCATACAAGGTTCTTGCATGTAAATATCGTATTAATAATATCTGATATAATTAATTTAAGTCAATGCTTGATTTGTACTTCGTTCTTTTTTTGTCTATTTCGCTAATACGTTTTGAGGCCGCTACCCTAGTCAAGCACTGCTTATGGTAGCGGTCTCCAGCATTTTTTTTTTGTCTACTCAACAAAGTACAACTTATAATATTGCAAACTAATACTATCTATATACATTTTAGCAAATGAATGATTATTTGTATTTTTTTTTGTAAAAAGAAATGTATCACTATTTTTTTCTTTATGTTGTACATTATGTTTGTTAATTATTTCTGTTGGAAAAATGCTGAAATAAAATAAAATCAAAATCAAATATTGTGCCCTTTTCAAAAGAAAGGTGCCCTGCCGGGGGGATCTTTTTTTTATACATAGGGGCGCCAGCTTGATGTTTGTCCTGGGGCGCCACGTTCATCTTCAACCTAGGGAGGGGTGCCAAATTAATGTCATACATTGGGGGGGGGGCGCCAAACTCATGTTTGCTCGCATCAAAATAATGCTTATTGTGAGATGCCCATCCTGTTCATGATAACCAAAAGTGCTTAGAAAGTCAAAATTAAGATCAGAATAAAAAAATGTTCATCTTACTCTTCGCGCTCGCATTATTGTCTATGGTTAGATAGAGTGCTTAGAATGTCCCACTTTGGGTCAAAAGATAAAAGAAGATCAACAATTTTCAGCTCGAGATTCGCGCTCGCATCAATAATAATATTGTTTAAATAGATACTAATATCAATCAATCTTGTTCATGGTCACAAAATGTTCTTAGAAGGACAAGTTTTGGGTCGGAATGTCAAACAATTTCAATTCGCGCTTCGTGCTCGCATTAATTTTAAATAGATACCCATCATGCTCATGGTTACAAGAAGTGCTTAGAATATCCAGTTACTGAAGACATTGATCAAATCAATGCCGTTATATTTACCATTTCATCCATTTATAGGGGACTTTAAATCGCAGTAATTACAACATTGTAATACATATTTCATAAATTAATTTTGCTCAAAATTTAGAATGTTGCATCATCTCCCAATTTAGTATTAAAGACTATTCGAAATATTTCATTATCGTATTCATCATTGTGATATTTCCACGTTTCTGGAAGTTTATATTGTTGCATGCATGTGATGGCCTATGATCAGTTCACCCTTATTCCTGAAATTCTGATCCTATTTTTGTTTTCATTCTCATCTGATCTTTGACCACTGAGCAATGAGTTTCATTGAACAAAACTCGACTATTTAAATCCCTATTTGCTCTTTTCATATATTTCTTGTTTATATCCTTCTAAAGTTTACGTTATTGATAATATACCCTTATCATCCTCTGTATTAATTCATATCATTTTAATCGACTGAAGCAATTTTTTAATGCTCGCTACCTACGCTCACCACCGCAATTTCTCCCATAATTCATACACTCCCTTGAAAATTTGCTCGCTAGCTTCGCTCGTATTTGGATACTAACTGTAATCCAGTAGTTTCCGTCACAACAAATCCATTACAATATAACCATCATTGTGATAGTCCTTCATTCGAGTGAATGATGGTAGTTTTATGTACGCAGTTATATAGGCATATATACCCCCTGTCACTAGCGTACCTACGGGGGGGGGGGGGGCAGGGGGGCAGTCTGCCCCACCAGACGAGTCACAACCCATGCAAAGGACGTATCCCTGCCCCCCTGAAGACCTTTTTTGCCCCCCCCCCCCTGACGAACTTGAAGACCTTTTTTGCCCCCCCCCCCTCCTGACGAGCTAGAAAAACCTTTTTTTTTTTTTTTTTTTTTGCTTGTCAATTTTTTTTCTGGTTCGAAATCCTATACTTGTGGTAAAATTTATTATTCTTGTACCATGGGAAAAAGTAAACGGTATTCTTTTGTATTGCTTATTTCTTTTGAATAAAATATTATGATAAATAAGTGACTTTCAGGCCTGAAAAGATGCCTCAAACGGAGTTTTCTTCCTCTGTTTTCTATCGCAAATTGTGCAAAATTGTGTGTTTTAGGCACAAACATTATTGATATCATCAGAAAGCTCAAACTTTCTACCTTCATACAATGTGACTTTTGATATGTGACACCTTTTAGATGGGTCAGCGGCCTGCTTTTTCCATCAAGATGCAAGACGAGATTTCTGAAATTTCTGAGTAACATTAACTTAAGAGTTCTGATTGGCTGAATAATGTTTTCAACACAACAGGCGCGGGTAATCTGAAGAGATTATGGTGAGTGTGACCTTGCAGAGGCCCAGTGTGGGGAACTATGGAATGTGCGTGGGTGTGTGATCTCTATTACCAATCAGAGCGCAGTATTTTTGTTTTTGAGCTGCTAAATGTACTTGGCCAATCACAAAGCTGGCTGCTGGCCCAACTAAAACTAAAACTAAAATTATATCATATTAAAGCTTAGATCTTCAGCTTGATCATAAGCTAAAAACCAGTTGGGCTGAAACAGAAATTAAGTGTAAAAACAACAACTTTTAACAATTATTTTGTTTCATGTTTTAGATCAAAAGTTTTCCCTCAGTATATTGCAACATTTTTTGAACAATTCAAACACATGACCTGAAAGAATATATATATATATATATATTGTATTTTGGATATTTTGTATACTGTTCTGTAAAATTCATATGTGAATCTTTTTAACGTGTACAAACATTTATAGTTCAGCCATTGGCTGCCAAGAATGTTTTGATGAATCAAGACCATTATTATTAACAATACCATGTATTATACAGGGTATAACATGTATAGGTGTCATTTCTTCGTAGACAGTGATTTACAAATGTATCAGCTGGCAGAAAGGGAAGTTTGCAGAAATGCCATACTGAGATGAAAGCTTTTTCCTAAACGGGTACAACATAATTGATTAAAAAAAATTAAAAATGTGACCATTTCAAATTAATTATTTTTATTTTTTTTTAACAAGTGCACACCTAGTTACCAATAATGCACATAGCATTTCCATTCACTTTAAAGCAGGATAAAAGAGCAATGTAGATTAATGCCTTGCTCACGGGAATAGGTGCTGCGGCCGGGGATCGAACCCCGGACTTTTGTATTAGCCAGGCGTGGCCACTCGGCCACACCTCCACAGCATTCTTCACAGTATTTTGATGAAGTACGCCCTCTAGTGTCGATATAATACTAGCGCAGCGTATACGTACCGTACGTAGTATAGTATAGTACGGTACGTGTAGCTAATGTATTGATGCTGCGCTGCGCTGTATGCTAGCTAATTGTGCATCTTGATCTTGTTTCTTGTGATGTCGCAGATGAAGGGTGCGGTTTGGGAAATTAAATGATATGCCCGAAGTAAAAGAATCACCTAGAGGTGGTGCCAGAGGAGGTAAGGACTTTATTCTTCTTTGCAATTTAACTACTTAATGTAGGCCAAGGCCATAACCTACTTTAGATCTACTAGTACTACATCTACATCTACATCTACATCTACATCTACTCTAGGAACAAGTTAAGGCTCGGCCTCGGGCTCAGTGATGTTCGTGTAGATACCGGCGGTAGGCGGTACCGCCTACCGGTACATGTAGGATGGGGGTCGGGTGTCCGGACACTTTATATTTTTGAATTGAAGCCTTCTTTTTTTGTCTTTGGATTACACTAAAAATATGAATTCAATAGTTGTAATCATCTTCCATTTTGTTCTCTATAATATTTCCTTACATTTTGCACTAAAAATTGATGAAACTTCGCTTGTAAATTTTTCCAAATGACTTTCTAAAATTGATCTTCTTCTTCTTTGTTGTTCTTCCCCCGGTATTTGAGGATCAGCGGCTATCCGCAGGTTGGTTGTTGTGTTGAAGCAATTTCTCTAAGCGAATATGATGAATTTTAAGAATGTATCTGAGGCAGTGGGTCATGACATTCATGACATTGGCAGCAAGAGTGACAGATAGGTGCGAGTCAGAGGAGGGTAATAAGATATTAGTGGCAAGGATGAGGGGATGAGCAGAGGTGAGGCTTGGCTAACTGAAGCAGGGAGGCTTAGAGATAGGACATGTTGAATGAGAACAGACCGTTGGGGTTTGAGGGTTGGGCAGGAAGCAAGGAAGTGGGTGGAGCTCCCTTCCTCCGTTGAGCAAAGTCTACAAAGTCTAGTACAGATCGTCCGGACACACAACAACTGGGTATACTACCGGTATACGGTACTACTAGTACTACTGGGCTCCACTCCACTTCACTATCGCACACTACGCTTGTTCGTCTCATACTCCTAGTTATACAAATTACAAGATTTACACTCAAGGATGGAAAGCCATGTTCTTTGGGATGGAGATGTGTCAGATCCCGGGGGGGGGGGGGGGGGGGGGGCAGTAGAGGCGCACGGCCAATGTGGGAGACTCTCTCCAATAGGGGAGACAATCTCCCACATTGGAGACTTGCTTTGCAAAAGGACAAAAGAAACAACACCAACAAAAGTAGGGACAGTGATTTTCCGTTTCAAAATATTGCTTTTTCCGTTTCAGAAAATCTCAAATTCCGTTTCAGCATGTCAGAAAACGGAAATTCCGTTTCCCCATAGACTTTGTACACACGGAAAAGTGACAATTCCGTTTACACATTGAATAGCAAAATCACAACACGCACACTCGCACTGGTCAAAATTTGTATCTGCTACCGTACCAACAACACAATAAAATCCGTTCTAATCGGATCTATGCGGGTGCTTAAAATATTTTTACACACCCATTTTGCATGCATACATCCTCACCTTTCATATTATTAGCATTATTTCACGGTGAAATGATATTTCATCGATAATTTTGGGGTTTTTTGGACATCGTTATCATCAGTAAACGGCTATTGCCAATCCGCCATCTTGGATTTTAAGACCACGATATCGTGCTGTTACATCTTCAAACGTAGAGGGCAGCAACACACGACCGTGTAAGGAGTTGAACGATATGTGTGCATGTGAAGCCCAACCCGGCCGGCCGGGGGTACGGGTACGGTGCGGGGTACAATCGAGTGTGCTGATGTCGAGTGCAGTCACGATGTGTGAATTGTCATGATAGTAGCGAAGTGAGATCGTGTTTTCTGGGTTTTTTTGGCCATTTAATATTCTCATTTTGTTGTGATTTTGGAGTAATTTCTGTTGCTATTCTGTGTATTTTGAGGGAAAATACGTTTTCCGTGATTTTCCGTTTGAAATGCCACTTTCCGTTTCAAAAGGCCCTTTCCGTGAATTCCGTCCGTTTTCCGCGATCGCGGAAAATCACTGTCCCTACAAAAGTATGATTTTTTCCACCCAAAATTTTGTCTCACTGAGGTCAGAAGCCCATTTGTTTTGCGTGTGATTGACAACAAAATTCCTTATCAGAATAAAAGTAGACGGTGAATTTTTAAAGTAGACGGTGAAAAGGGGTAATTTTTCATGAGGAATCTGCTTATCACATTTTTATTTGCCGCCAAGGTAATCCTTTTGCAGCAACTGTAAACAAAGGAAATTGGACTCCAAAACTGGAGACTGTCTCTGAAATTGGATACCCAAATTCTTTACAAAAGTCTCTGATATTGGAGATAATCTCCCACATTGGAGACAGTCTCCAATATTGGCCGTGCGCCTCTACTGGGGGGGGGGGGCAGTATAGGCGCACGGCCAATATGGGAGACTCCACTAAGTCTGAGGGAGACAATCTCCCATATTTATTGGAGACTTGCTTTGCAAAAGATCAAAAGAAACAACACCAACCAAAGGGGGACACTTCCATTGACGAGTTGGTACCATGCGCGACCATGGGGTCTCGAAAAGCACCCTAAACACTAGACAGGAATAACCGTCGTTTCTGGGGATTTATTCAACAATTTCTGACATTTTACTATCATCCCCATTCACCGACGGTAGTGTGTTACTTTAAGTCTTTAGTGTGAGCTCGCATGTGTTATCACATCCTCCCATTTGCCGATTGACTGTCCAGACTTCAATATACTTTTTTATAATCATATTTACAGTCTAAGGATTTATAAACTACAAAAATTCTATCTTGAATACTTATAACAAATAATTAAATGTCAACGAAATAGATCAAAAGGTATGAAAAAGGTACTTTACCAATGTTTACTTGTCTTGGTCTCCAGCATCACCCCCAAAATGGCAGCCAAAATATGAGGTATTTACCAACGAACGGAGAGGGCGTCAACAATTTACGAATGTGATATCGATATTGCTTTCGATATTATACGATCTGCTCCATATTAAAAATGAAGGAAAAGCGTATTTTCATGAAAATATTTTCTTAAAAAACACATACAAATTGCACCATATTGTAGATGAACATGGTGAACTGAAATCAAATACTTAGATCTATGGGTCTAAATGACGACGAAATAGTAACAATTAATTAAATATTTGCACATGTTCCTGTGGAATGGAAAGTGGAATTAAAAAATAATACCTTAGTTGATGGTTTGAAGATTGAATTTATTTTCTTTAAAAATGTTTTCCAGTTTGAGTCAGTTTGTTCAAAACAGCTGTATAGATCATGTATAAACAAGATTGCCGACACTCCTGTCAGTTTTTACAATCTCGAATTGTCATATAACATGCCTGAAAAAAGAAATCGAAAAAGTATTTTATCGTCCAAGATTTTGCACATTAGATAATAAGCTAAGAGAGTTTCACTATAAACTATTATACAATATTATCTTTGTTAACCACCATTTATATAGGTTTTGATTTGTATCGAGTAATGAATGTTCTTTTTGCGGTAAAGATGAAGAAACTTATAGACCTATTTTTTATGAATGTGAAATGGTTAAAGTATTATGGAGACTGTGTAACAATATATATTAACATTTCCGATTCTTAAAAGCTTACAGTGGAAGGATATCCATGTTGGATTAGAATTAGAGACAACAGAAAATAGACAATTATTAAATCATATCATTTTACTTATCAAATTTTTAATATATCACGGAAGGGGGAATCATAAACCACCAACTGCTGAAGAGATCAAGTAAAGCTTTTTAAAAGTAAAGAAGAAGAAAAGAAAATTGCTATAGAGCGAAAAACATTGAGACAGCACCATAAAAAGTGGGAACACCTAAAAAACAATTAGGAGGATGAGGAAGGGATGGCTTTACCCGGTTTGCACACGTGCGGGGTTTGCTGGTCTTGTATGTCACTATAAACTGTCCTCTTTTCTTTACTTTGCATGTTACTTCTCTCCTTTTTTTTTTTTTTTTTTTTTTTTTCTCTCTCTCTCTTTCTTTCTTTCTTTCCTTCTGCTTTTCTTATTTTTTGTATTGTTTTTCTTTTTTGTACTGTCTAATTGTTTTGTGTCTTGTCTGTGTGTGTGTGTGGGGGGGGTTGGGTGTTAGAGCGAATTTCATTCTTTTATGGGCGTGTGTGGGGAGTGAGCACTGGAACCCTTTTTCTTTTTTTCTTTTTTATATTATAAATTTCATTCAAATCAATGTTGAGCAATCAATTTTCTGCATAACTATTGTATGATTTTGTGAATTTGGTTATAAATGGTTAATTTTTGTTACTGAATTTATCCACTGTATGAATATGTTAATACCATGACATTTTGTACGATTATTTGTCTTTTGTGAACAGTGTTTTGTTAATATTGAATTGTAATATTTTACAATGTACCATCACTTTGATTTTGAACTGAATGATTAATAAATATTATTACAAAAAATATGCGAGCAAAACCGCTGCGATCACAGGTAGCAGACGACAATCGTCTCCGTTTCCTTCGAAGAAAAGGTGATGCATGGACACTGATCACCTTCCTCCCCACGTAGACATTGATTTTACTGATTTTCTTTAATTTTGATTTATTTTTTATTACACTTGAATTACTTTCAGCTAATTTCAAAATGAAAATTTCAAATGAATTTTTTTTATTCTTGATTGGGGCTCATTTCAATTCCTAATGATTTGATTGCATCAGCAGTTGTATAATCTCGGTGATTCATTTTTGCATTTAGAGTTCTTCTTTTAGGATAATCAGTCAAATTACAGTTACAATTACAACAACAGTAGTCAGCCATAATTACTAAAATAAATTGATGAATCATATAACAAAATTACCTCCAGCAAACAGTTTAACAATTGAATTACCACCAGCACACCTACAATATACGAATCCTTTTTTTTTTTAAAGATGTTTTATTGTCTCGCCTGCATAGCAGAGCGAGACTATAGGCGCCGCTTTTCTGACGGCGGCGGCGGCGTCAACATCAAATCTTAACCTAAGGTTAAGTTTTTGAAATGACATCATAACTTAAAAAGTATATGGACCTAGTTTATGAAACTTGGACATAAGTTTAATCAAGTATTACTGAACATCCTGCCTGAGTTTCAGGTCACATGACCAAGGTCAAAGGTCATTTAGGGTCAATGAACTTAGACCATGTTGGGAAAATTATTTTCAAAATCTTAACCGAAGGTTAAAGGGGTGGTCCAGGCCAGCTCCAAAAAATATTTAGCCCGTAGTAAATAATTACAGGAGCCATTTCAAAAAGTATTATCTCCTTACTCGACTTTGGAGATTTTTAAGAGCATTTCTTGTAACGGTTATTTGGGGCAAAAAGAATTAAATTTCGCGCACATGTAGCGAGATCGGTCACGTGACTGTGACGTACCATCTCCACTTTGGTTTTGCAACAATCCAGCGCGCGACGTCTCACAGCTGCAATATGCCTATGTGTCAGGCATACGGCTGCTCGGTTCGGCCGGGAGAAAATAACCATAAAAGTGCGTTTTCTATACCAAATCCGATCCGAGATCGAGAGAGATGTGCCCAGTGGCTTCACAATATTGGGACTGACAAGTTTGACATAAAAACATACAAATATAACGCGAGTAGAGTCGTTTGCGAGGACCAAATGCTCTCTCTGGCCGTCGGCATCACCGGGCAGTTCCCGCACCGACACCAGTCATTTCTCCCCACTCGATCGGCCGCTGGCTGCGGTACGATCGGATCTTCCTCCACCTCTTCTTCTTCTATTCTTCGACGGTTCTCCAACTCTTCCGCATTCCACCTTGGTTGGAATGCATATCCCGCAGGACCCGACATATTAATTGTTCAAATTATGAAATAAACGGCGAGAAACAAATTGTGAATTACAGGGTCGACGGTGGCTGCAATCAATGCAAGTCGAAAACTACATGTAGCTAAATACCGTACGTATATGCGGCCGGCCGCGCTGGCGCTGATGATCTAGCTATACCATAGAGATATATACTAATAACGCGTAATTAGTATACATCTCTATGAGCTATACGCATATACGTGCGAGCGATAGCTAGCTAGCTAGCTAGATCGCTCGCGCTCGTAGCAGCAGCCAGCGAAGCCAAAGTGGAGATGCTACGTCACAGAAAAATGAATATGATTTTGGCAAAATTGAAAATTCAATAAAAAATAACTGTGCCTCTTATTTCTTTTATAAAAAAATATAGTATAGGAAAGAGAAGGTTTTTGTCTATCTAGTGGATATAAATTAAACCTGGCCTGGACCACCCCTTTAAGTTTTTGAAATGACATCATAACTTAGAAAGTATATGGACCTAGTTCATGAAACTTGGGCATAAGGTTAATCAAGTATTAGTGAACATCCTGCTCGAGTTTCAGGTCACGTGACCAAGGTCAAAGGTCATTTAGGGTCAATGAACTTTGGTCAAGTTGGGGGTATTTGTTGAATTACTATCATAACTTTGAAAATTTATGGATCTAGCTCATGAAACTTGGGCATTAGGTTAATCAAGTACCACTGAATATCCTGTGCGAGTTTCAGGTCACATGACCATGGTCAATGGTCATTTAAGGTCAATGAACTTTGGCCATGTTGGGGGTATTTGTTAAATTACCATCCTAACTCTGAAAGTTTATGGATCTAAATGTAGTTCATAAAACTTGGACATAAGAGTAATCAAGTACCACTGAATATCCTGTGCGAGTTTCAGGTCACATGACCATGGTCAATGGTCATTTAAGGTCAATGAACTTTGGCCATGTTGGGGTAATTGTTGAATTGCCATCATAACTTTGAAAGTTTATGGATAGAGTGAATGAAATGTGGACATGGGTGTAGTTGACAGTCTTAAGTCTCCGTTCAAATGTAATTAGAGGGTTTTAGGAGCAGTGAACGTGAACGACGTAGCAGTCCTCTGATCCTTCGAGTCAACGTCGTCGTCTGCCCTTGTTCACTACAGATGCGAATACTTTAGATTTCACTCGACTTGTACGTGTACGTACGTACACATGAAACAGCGCGATAACCAGCGGGTCATGACAGGCTGCCCGACCCGGAAGATCTGGCGCACCATCGCATGGCGACCCGGTCGGGTGATGCGAAGGTGCAACTTGTGCACATGTGCCCTTTCACTTGCTTTGATTCCTTTTTACGCGAGTTACAGTAGGATATATTTCGATGTATATTTTGGAGATCAGAGAGCAATTTCAAATATGATAAACATAATTCATTGTACAACTTACATTAATTTTGTGAAAAGTCGCTGAAAACTGTGTTTTAAAAGGGAAAGGTTGATCTTCATGCTGGGCTTGAACAGTTAAAATGACGTCACTCACGTGCACGTCGTCTATGATTTAGGAGAACCGCAAAATGGATGTGGCGAGGTTCTCGATTTTGAGAGTGGACGTGTGTGAGGACGTGAGGCATATGGCAGGCCAAAAAATGACGTCATTTCGTACCAGTTCACTATGTGGACGTACATTTCTAAAAGTGCTCATTTATGGTCAGTGAACGTGGTATTATGTCATATGAATGGTGTTTTTGTGAATGATTATTTTATAGTAGTTTTCAAAGTTAGCACTGCTGCTATATTAAATTGCGTAATGCAGGCGAGACTGCCAGAGGCATTCCACTTGTTGTTTTTCTCTCAAATCAAATTTCATTAAGGCAGTTTACAAAGTAACAATTGTAAATAATAGTTCGAACAAATTTCTTAAACTCATACATTATGCACATCATGAAATAATATTCTAAGACACTGCATCGTACCACTACCAGATGAGTTTAACAAACATCAGAGAAAAAACTTATAAAAGTATATGCGTACATACTTTTATAAGTATAACTTATAAAAGTAAATACAATAATACGATACGATACACTACACGAAGACAAACGATAATAGTTATAATCGCGATATATCGAGACATTAAAAAGTTAATAACGATAATGATGTCATTCAAGATGGCAACTTGCAAGAAAAACCGTCAGCTCAGGTGAAAATGTCTTAGATGAAAGATTTCTCAATCATCCAGAGGATTTTTTTCAATAACTCGGGTCCAAGGTACGCAATTACTTAAGTAATTTATATTTCCCTGATAATGGAAACCATGAAACTGTAAATTTCGCTTAAAAACAGTTTTAAATCGCGACCTATAAAACGTTAGTTCACTTATATGTTGGTCGTACGTACGGGCCTCGAAGCTCTTCAGTCTATGTATTGGTGAGTGGAGCCAACGTAGTTCAGCGGAACAACCAAAATACAGAGACTGAAGCTTTTGGTCTACCTAAACACCACCCAAGGGTTCATTTCATGCCGCCGCGCACAGAAAAATCAAGCCATAGAAGTTGTGTGTTGTGGACACCAGAAGTGAGATCCCTGCACGCGCGACCCACTAGTAAGAAATCCACTGCCAAACACGTTTCATGGTGCGAGGTTAGTATACTAATACTAACCTCGCAATATGTGTGAGTGCCTAAACACTAGACCAAAATTGTTATGCTAATATATGCACCCTTGTTATTTATTACAAATCATAACTTTATTATCAGCCTTTTTAATATTCAACCACTGATATGATATTATTTATCTCAATTTACTTTATCTTTGCTCCTAATTGAAAAATAACCCTAATGAGAATGACATAGAAATCCTATGGTGTGTCTTGTACGTCACACATTTGTCCCACACGTCACAAAGCTTAATTAGCTTAAAACAGGGGTGAGTTTATGGGAGAAATGATGCTAATTTGTTTTCTATTATTTATTTCTTCCTGTTTAGGGATGAGTGGCTCAATAGATGAAAGTCTTGATGATGGTTTATCACAGAAGAGTGGAGGGGAAAGAAGGCAACTCATTGCAGAAATGAGTAAGTGAAGTTACATGAAAATAATGATGATAATGGTAATAAGAACAATTACAATGATAAAAATTGAAATTTAATTCAACATGACTAATCAGGTGGCTTGTATTGAATTTACTGTATTAAATATAATCTGTTTAATATACATGTATAATGTAAAATACAATATTGGAACAAATTATAAAAAAAACCCAACTCTTTGTCATCTTTGATGATCTTGATCAGTACAGGGTGACAGTATTTTGCTCCTTTGTCCCGGCAAACCCTTCCCAGGACGCCTATTTGTCTCTTATTTCAGAATATTGAACAAGATGTATTTAATAGTACATTTAAAAGTGACAAATTTTCATGAAATAACCAGATGACGAAGCAGAGACACCAATAAAATGTCTTTCCTATATTTCGTTCCTGACCCTTTCTCTTTCTCTCTGTGTTCATTTTCTTTCTTTCCTTCTTTCTCTTACTTTCCTTCTTTATTAAATATCCGTTTTTATTTGCTTAATTCTTTCTTTCCTTAACTTTTCTTTGCTTCCTTCTCCCTTTTCTTTTCGTTCTTTCTCTCCTTCCAATATTTTCTCTTTTTTCATTCTCTCCTCCCTTCATTCTTCCCTCCCTCTCTATCCTCCTTTCTTTCATTCTTTGTTTTATTTTTCCGTTCTAACTCTTCCCCATATTCTTTCTTTCCTTCCTTCCTTCCTTCCTTCCTTCCTTCATGTTTTTCTTCTTTCTTTGTTTCTTTATTTCAAAGAATGAAGGAAACATTTTTCTTTCTTTCATTCTTTCTTTTTTCCTTTCTCTCCTTTATTTTGTCTTTGAGCTTCACACATTTGTTCATCTTCCTTTCCTTTCTTTTTTCTATATTCATTTCAAAGAATGATGGAAACATTTTCTTTTTCTCTTTTATTCTTTCTTTCATCCTTCTTTTATTCTAACTTTCTTTTTCTTTTTCCCTTCATTTTTTCTTTCTTTCTTCTCCATTTTTTTTCTTTCTTGTCTATTTTCTTTCTCTCCTTCATTCTTTCGTTCACCCTCCCTTCCAATTCTATATTTTTTTTCACAAGTCTAACACTGTGTAGACTTCTTTGTTTGTCGATTTTCCCGTATTTTATTTTGTGAAATCTGGTCACCCTGGATCAGTATGAGAATATTGATGGTAGGGTTGGTGGATTTAAATCACGTTTTGAAATCGTGATTTAAATCACTATGATTTTTTTTCATACCCCCGACCTACGGGACATATTATGCAGGTAATTATGGTATCACGCTCGGTGTCCGTCTGTCTGTGTGTCCGCCCATTAACTTTTCTGTGTAAACGAGATAACTTTAGTTTAACTTCACGTAGGCTCATATACATGTAATTTGGTGTGTATGATACTACATGTAGCATGGATCCCAGGAAGCCAATTGATTTTGAGGTCAAAAGTTCAAGGTCACAGTGACATTTTTTCATCTTACATACATGTACCCTTCTGAAGTCCTTGTAAGTTTACATGATAACTTCAGTTTAACTAAACATAGGCTCATATAATTTGGTGTGTATGATACTAGCATGGATCCAAGGAAGCCTATTGATTTTGAGGTCAACTGGTCAAGGTTGCAGTGACATGTTTTCATCTTTCCCTTCTGAAGTCCTTGTAAAAGTGATAACATCAGTTTAACTTAACCTAGGCTCATATAATTTGGTATGTATGATACAAGCACTGATCCCAGGAAGCCTACTGAAGGTCAAAGGTCAAGTCGCCAGCTTCCACTTTTCTTGCTCGATAAATAACTCCATTTTTCGTGCTACAGGCGGGCATAGTACATGTATGTGCTCGCCCAAGCGACACTCTTGTTAGAAGAGAGAGTAAAAAGAAAAACAGGAGAGAGAAAAGAGGATACATGGGCCTACATGTACTTCTTGTTACATGATAAAAATGTCTTTAAAGGACAAGTCTACCCCAACAAAATATCCATTTGAATAAAAAGAGAAAAATCCAACGAGCATAACGCTGAAAATTTCATCAAAATCGGATGTAAAATAAAAAAGTTATGACATTTTTAAGTTTTGCTTAATTTCACATAATAGTTATATGCTAATCTTGGTCAGTATGCAAATGAGGGAACTGATGACATCACTCACTCACTTTTTCTTTTGTATTCTATTATATGAAATATGAAATATTCTAATTTTCTCCTCATTGTCCGGTGAAACAAAGTTTTTTTCTCCCTGAACAAGTGGAATTACAATTATTTAACTTTATATGGTTCAGTCAAGTTGGTCCTTATTGTCAAATCTGTAAAAATTGAAATATTGTATAATTCAAACAATAAAAAAACAAAAGAAATAGTGAGTGAGGGATATCATTGATTCTCTCATTTGCATGTGACTAAATTGTGCATATAACTATTTTGAGAAAAATAAGCAAAACTTTAAAATGTCATATCTTTCTTATTTTACATCCGATTTTGATGAAATTTTCAGCATTATGCTTGTCTAATTTTTCTCTGTTGATTCAAATTAACCTTTTTATGAGGTTGACTTGACCTTTAAAAATGATCCTGGATGATAAGGGAATCTTTACAAAAATCTAATCTAAACAATGTAATTATGTGTATAACATACAGTCGGCATGCAGTTTGCACACTTAAAGTGTTGGTCAACATATTGTCCGCTGTGTTGGGTAATGCATGTAAGTAATACAAATATATTTATTCTGGGCAATTATTATCCAATTGAGCAAATTTATTACCCAATTACGAGATTTTATTACCCAATTTGGACATTTTTTAACCAATAGTTGTTTGGACATGTATATTGCCCAGGGTTGGTTAAAAGTTTGGCATTTTTTGCCCAACTATAGAGTGTCAGAAAAGATAAAATATCTAGAAAAGATGTTCAGAAAATCACCCAGATTATCTTTTTTCTAACATCATATTTTCAATCTTTGTGTGTCATATCTGCTCTGCATCTTTTATTAAATTTCCAATTTTGTCTGCTTTCCTTTAGGGAGTCAGAACTTTGATGTTATTCGTTTTGCCACCTATCGATGCAGCTGTAAGCTGCGTTTTGTTCAGAAGAGATGCAGCCGTAAGTACATTTTCTTGTCTTTTGTTGATTGACTCTAACTCTTCTTTTATACCTCCACACATATCTGTTTTGTGCGTGCGCCCTGACTTCATTTTCGCGGTAGTAAAAAAACTTGTAGGATTGTAGAATTACAGAACGTATTCTATATCTTCATGTATTAATGAGCTCTGACCATTACATAATTATTAAATTGGCAACGGCAAAGTCGCTCTAAACATGTTTCTACTAGTTAGTACAAGTGCTGTACTGTATACAGAGCTTGGCGAATAGTTTGGGATGGACGATAAAATAATACAGTATTCTGCTACTGTACCTGTATAGCTCTGCAAAATTCCTGGTTTGTTATTTTATTTGATCAGTGTGCATTTATAATGCATGGAACCAGAAAAATAAAGGATTTTTTTTTGTTATTCTTAAAATTTGTTGTTATGACAAAAAATCTTGACACGAAGTGTTTGAAATGAAATCCCCTACAGTTAACAGGCAAGGATGGTTAATTAAAGCTTGCCCTTCCCCATAATGAACATACATGTCAGAGCATCTTACATCATTCACACTAGAGGATTATAAAGAGTTTTCTTGAGAGTATTAGTCCTGTCTGGATTATTATTCTGATGGTCCATTATTAAAAAGCCAGCCTCTTGTCTCATTTCAGACGTCCGCCGTGGTATTTTCTGAGAGTCATTTGATCTAGTATTTCATAGGCGCCGCTTTCGCAATGGGCATTTTCAACATTGAATTCCTAGCCAAGCTTAATAGTTGAGTTGCAAAACGGGGGTTCGCACGCACCAGTATGAAATATTTTTAAACAATTTTGTATTGCCTGAAATGTCTAGTTAATCTTGATGTTTTTTTGTGAACAATTATTCTATAGTTGTTTTCAAAGTCAGCACTGCTGCTACATTGTATATTGAATAGCGAATTGTAAATGAGACTGCCAGAGGTGCTTCATTTGTTAGATCTGTATCACTCTTCTCCAGCCTACCACAAAAAAAGGCAAACTTGCAATTTTTGTGCTTGTGTCTTTTTCACTTTCATCTAGAGAAAATATGAAATAAGATTAAATTTTAGATCTATCTTAACCCTAAAAGGTCGGGGGGGGGGGGTGGGATTCCACTCCCCCTCTAATTTTAATGATAAATCCACTGCGCGAAATTTTTCGACCGCGCCGCTCACTGACCGAATTTGCAATGCTCGTGTACGCGGTTACGAAATTATGCAACATGTAAGTGCATGTCAGACCCAAAACTGCTCAAAAATGTGAATTCATGTACAAATCCAATGCAAATTGTGTATTTAGCCAAAATTTATAGATGTATCATCATGTCAACTTTTACTGATGAAACTTAATTAATTTTGTCTTGTTTATGATCAGAATTGAGTCTGCAATGTTATCCATCGAAAAAACGAAAAAAAAAAAAAAGTAAAAAACAGAGAAATACATGAGAAATTAAAAAAACAATGAAATACATAAGAAAAAATTGCGATAGATACCAAACTTTTTTTTGAAGTACATGTACATGTACATTTGATCAGGATCCTACAAAGAGTCTGATTAAAAAATTAGCAATTTTGAGGCAGTATGATAGTTGATTAGAGCAAATGTTTTATTTCATGAAAAAATTAGCATAATTGATTCATTAAATGAAAAATCTTATTAGTTCAAAAAAATTAACCATACATACAGCCTTGTAGATTATATCACACACTACCACTGTGCAAATGTTTGCTGGAAAGTGCAATGAGAGTGCTACAATTCTTATTGCTTATTTCATAAAAATGGATGTACCTGAATTATCGTGAAGAATAAATAATTTTCAGAATGACCATCTGCAAAGATTTTGAAGATACCTACGCGTGCATAGTTGACGTATAAATAAAATGCTCTTTCAGTCATTTTTTGTCAGTAAAATGTGTATTTTGTTTATTCTGTTCTTTTTTTAACAGTGCACTTGGTTGACATCTGGAACATGATAGAAGCCTTCCGAGAGAATGGGCTCAATACAATGAGTTTGTCGGATGAACTATCAATGAGTCGAGTTGAAACCATTTTATCAAGTATTTATTATCAACTCAACAAGAGATTGCCTGCTGTACATCAGATTAATGTGGATCAATTCCTTAGTTTGCTCTGTAACTTCCTTCAGACAGCATATGATGAGTATGTATTAACAAAGATACTACAAGGGGAAGATCGGCCACTTTGGTGATTTTTTTGAAATGTTCGATTAATGCTCATGGGGTAGGGCGCCCATGATCGTTGAGTGAGTAAACCGCACATCAGCATGCGACTGTGTATAAAAAATATGGGGAAAATGAGAGAGGGGATTTTGAAGAGGGCTCATGGGTGGCGCATGAAACTAATTCCACCTTTATTACCCAGAAACCTCTGAAATATATCCATCTTTGATTTAAGGTAAAAAACTTTGAATAAAGAAAATTCTAAAATGTAAAATCGTCTATTCCTTCACCCCTTCACCATGTCTCTCTTATATTTTGTACACAACCATATCGCCATACGCAAGGGTAAAAAAGGTTGATACTTACTCAATGCTGTAGGGTGCTCTTCCAGAGCATTTCATTGCGCTCACTATGTACTGTCCGATCTTCCCCTTGTAGTATCTTTGGTATTAATCGCAAGTTGCCAGTGACAAAAAGAAACAGCTATATTCGCCAAATGAATTTGAAATAGCAATTGTTTGCAAACTTTTTTTTCAAAAGGCTGAAGCACCTGCTACATGAAGTGTTGAACTCTGGAGGAGTAAAAGATCAAGTATTTGCTTAAAAATTATATTGCTTTTGCTTGCATTTTGCTGAATTTTGTGGAGCCCTACGCAAAGCTTGAAACTTTTGCTTTAATAATTAGATCATATGTATACAAGAAAGAATGTTACAGTGATGTAGCATCGACCTACCAAGAGGTGGGCATTCATTGGTTATAAACTTGTGGTTGTCATTTAGCTGAGTAACATTCTATTTGTTTTTGTCTTCTTTGGCTATGATGGTCTCTGCAGGGAAGTGGGAGGTTAGAAGGAAATAAAACTCGAAATGAAAGATTTTATTGCCCCTTTAGCCAAATCTGAAGTGAAATTGAGAGGGGACACCCCGCTGGTAACTGCTGATACCCCCCCCCCCCCCCCGCAGGCTGCAATTATTATGCAACCAAGGCCAACTCTTATTGTTTTCCCTGCCCCGCTCCTAATCCCCGCTCTGTCTTTTGATGTCAGTAACTCAATGCCGATAACTTGACGTCATTTTCATGATTTCAGATGTGTATGATATTAGCAGGAAGCCTATTGATTTTGAGGTCAAAAGGTCAAGGTCACAGTGACATGTTTTCATCTTACCCTTCTGAAGTCCTTGTAAACATGATAACTTCATTTTAACTTAACCTAGGCTCATAGAATTTGGTTTGTATGATACTAGCATGAATCCCAGGAAGCCTATTGATTTTGAGATCAAAGGTCAAGGTCACAGTGACGTGTTTTCATCTTTCCCTTCTGAAATCCTTGTAAACATGATAACTTTACATGTAGTTTAACATATTCTAGGCTCATAATTTGGTGAGTATGATACTCACATGCATGGATCCCCGGAAGTCTATTGATTTTGAGATCAAAATGTCAAAAGGTCACAGTGACGTGTTTTCATCTTTCCTTTCTGAGTCCTTGTAAACGCGATAACTTTTTACCCCTTTCAAACTGGCCTCTTCATTTTTCCCCGGCGAACTTCTCCGGCACGCATTCCTCACTTCTCCGGCGAAGAAAAATATGTACCCTTTCGCACGGACATCTCTTCCCTGGCGAAAGTCGACGGGTGATTTGCTCGGGCGGAAGTAAGTGCAGACCCGTTGTCAATGAAAGCTTGCGCTTTTTGTCTCACCTACATAGAAGAGTGAGACTAAAGGCACCGCTTTTCTGACGGCGAAGGTGGCGGCGGCGTCAACACCGGTTAAGTTTTTGAAATGACATCTTAACTTAGGAAGTATATGGATCTAGTTCATGAAACTGGACATAATGTTAATCAAGTAGTACTGAACAACCTGCCTGAGTTTCAGGTCACATGACCAAGGTCAAAGGTCATTTAGGGTCAATGAATTTGGGCAATTTGGAGGTATCTGTTGAATTACCATCATAACTTTGAAAGTTTATGGATCTGATTCATGAAATTTGGACATAAGAGAGTAATCAAGTATCACTGAACATCCTGTGTGAGTTTCATGTCACATGATCAAGTTCAAATGTCATTTAGGGTCAATGAACTTTGGCCACTTTGGGGGTATCTGTTGAATTACCATCTTAACTTTAGAAGTTTATGGATCTGATTCATGAAACTTGGATATAAGAGTAATCAAGTATCACTGAACATCCTGTGCGAGTTTTAGGTCACATGATGAAAGTCAAAGGTCATTTAAGGTAATTGAACTTTGGCCATTTTGGAGGCCAATTATTAGATTGCTGTCATAACTTTCAAAGTTCATAGATATCGTTTATAAAATGTGGATATAGGGGTAATCAATTATCACTGACAAGTCTTAGGTTGCATGATAAAGGTCAAATGTCATTTATTGTCAATGAACGTAGTATTGTATCATTATATGAATGGTGTTTTCTGTGAATAATTATTTTATAGTAGTTTACAAAGTCAGCACTGCTGCTATATTGAATTGCGTGATGCAGATGAGACTACCAGAGGTGCTCCACTTGTTTTAATTTGAGTTTTAATCGTACTCTTTCCTTAATTGCAGATACCTAATTAATTTTATCAGGGAAGTTTTGGAGATGACGGCTGCTGCTGATCAGCTCACTCGGCACGTGCATGCAGAATTAGAATGAACGAAAAGAATATTGTAAACACTGCTTCTTACTGATAACAAAAAGGTGTAAAAACAAAAAAATTACAACATGTTCTAGAAATATTAGAAGCAAAACAAAAAATAATCAAAGTATTTTGATATTTTAAGCGCATTTTCAGCATGTAAAATATCACTTTTATTATCGTTAGTAAAAAAAAAAAACTGAATGCTCGAGGGTATTTAACTTTATGGAATAATCAAATTTCTCATAAAGCGTGGCCATCTACATTTAGCCACGGAAATAATAGCTAACTAGCACCCGGAATCTAAGTTCAGGGGATTTCGGGGAGAAAAAAATGACCTCTGACGTCATTAAAGAGGAGAAGTTCTCCGGTTAGCTTTCATACTGGCTGTTTCACCGGCGAACTTTGCCGAGGAAACAGTTTCACTGGCGAAGTTCTCCACCTCTAGAGGTGGGGAAGTTCTCCTGTGTACCTTTCATACTGGACACTTTCCCCTTCGCTGGTGAACTTCGCCGGACCGGGGAAAAGCGCAGTATGAAAGGGGTATAAGTTTAACTTAACCTAGGCTAATATAATTTGGTGAGTATGATTCTAGTTTGGATCCCAGGAATCCTATTGATTTTGAGTTCAAAAGGTCAAGGTCACAGTGACATGCTTTCATCTTACCCTTCTGAAGTCCTTGTAAACGCGATATAATTTGTTGTGTATGATTCTAGTTTGGATCCCAGGAATCTTATTGATTTTTTAATAGTTCAAAAGGTCAAGGTCACAGTGACATGCTTTCATCTTACCCTTCTGAAGTCCTTGTAAACACGATATAATTTGTTGTGCATGATACTAGCTTGGATCTCAGGAAGCCTATTGATTTTTAGGTCAAAAGATCAAAGGTCGCCACCTTTCACTTTACTTGCTTGACCAATAACTCCATTTTCCACGTTACAGGCAGGCGTATTACATGTATGTGCTCGCCCTAGCGACACTCTTTTTACAGATTTGACAGTAAATACCAGCTTGACTGAACTATTAAATGCTTAAATAATTGTAATTGATATTGATATTTTCTTATGAGCTTGCCTGATCTAGTGGGTTTAAGCCAGTTATGGAGAAAAACGTCGGCACTGCGCATGCGATAAAGGGAACTTTTTGATTTGCATTTCCTTCTAACCTCCCACTTCCCTGGTCCCTGAGAATAAGGCCATGGGTTGACACATTAGGGCCGTCTTCACCAGCCCAAGTTTTCAAATTAGGGCACTTTACCTGATCCGGCAAGTTATCCCAATCTAAACAATCTCAAGATTATTTGTAATGGAGATTGAATTATAGCGCTAGCTCGCTGGATCCCAAGTCAACTTGTGATCATTTGCAAAATATCATGCTATTTTATGAATTATCACGCTAATTCGCAGGTGCAGACGCACTCGGGATTATTTATTCATGGCGTCACACCATAATGCATTGAATCGCTCTTTTTGAGATGGTGGAGACAGGATTTCTTGAATCTTGAGATTAATTGCGAAGAGGGCCGATCGGGCTAAAATCTCGAGATTGAGCAAACTCGGGCTGGTGCAGGAATGCCTTAATGTATTGCACAAACCATATGAGCAGATAATAATAAATTACTCAAATCTCAGAAAATTGATGTGCAGTTCTTGTTGACAATATTTTTGATAATCTTATACCGTCTTCACAGTGGTTTTCAAATTCATCCCCAGGGGGGGGCCACTCTCATTGACGAGTGGATACCATGCGCGACCATTGGGTCAAGCACCCTAAACAAGTATTTTCCATATTCTGAAAAAGCACCCCTTAACAAGTATTGGCGTGTGTAACCCTACCCTTAACAAGTATTGGAAACAAAACGATACTCTTGGCAAGTATTCCCTGAATTGAACCCCTAAACAAGTACAGCGAGATATTAATTGTTATGTCACGGACGTTGGTCGTCGGTTTTACCTTTACCTACATCATTGGGTTTAGTGTACGGCCCACCTCCCACACCTCGCGCAAATCGTACTCTAAACACGTAGTGTTGACTGTTGGGGCAAAAAGTACATCCTTTATAAAACATTTTAGTCTTAATTTTTTATACCCCTGCAAATTAGACCCTAAACACGTATAGCTTTCCTAGCCAAATAGATACCCTTTTTTCATTATTTTAGTGTTTTTGACATCCTTATTACGTTATGTACGTAACGTGCCCTATCTTGAAAAAGACATCCCTTTTATGTGTTTTTTTGGTCGCGCATGGTATCCACTTGTCAATGTGAGTGGCCCCCCGGGATTCATCCCAGTGCTGTCGCGGGACCGATGAAACCCCGCTATAAATGCATTCACATTTGAAGAGTTATAAATTCATGGAACCACTCCTCACACTGCAGTCAGAGATTGAAATAACCTCTGTATCAAACACAATCATGTAAGCTCGTGACCCCGTGAGTGACCATGAAACTCGTCTTAATACTTCTAATCTTAATTTACAGATCACTGCCGGAAACACATCTGTTCGCTGGATCCTTGATCTTAACTTTTGTTAAATATTTCATTAATTCATTATTGATTTGTTGGCTTATAGTCAGAAAGTAGTACGATTGGTTTATCCCAATGTAGCAGTTTGCCTTCATACTGAAGGCAGACCTGGGCTCTGTAACACAAAGGTTTGCAATCAATCGCTAAATACCAATGACCAATCAAGATCATTGTTGCTTGCGCACTCTGTTTAAAATACTGACTGGGAACCAATCAGTGTGGTTCTTTTATATTTGCAATTCATCGCTTACCTTTGTGTTATGGAGCCCAGGACAGTAGCTGCTATGACTATGGTTTGAGTTTGTTGCATAGTTATAGCAAGGCAAAGTTATCCCTGGGTAGTCTATTGCGGATCCAAGCATTCACACTGAAGGCAACACAGCTTCAGTCTCGGGATAGTCCCGGGACTAGCGCGGTGTTTGAGGCCAATGTGAAGACGGTAATATTAGAAGTGATGTTTGCTACATGTATGTTATCTTCCTTCCTTTGTTTTGTTCTTTCAATACAGTGGAGCTACTGGCAAGATGACAGTCTTCGCCCTCAAAGTAGCACTTTCTACATTGTGTGCTGGCAAGCTCTCAGATAAACTCAGATGTGAGTATTGTACAACACTCTTAAATGAGAAGATGGACTATGTTAGAAATGATTGTAACCTGGCTGTCATAAAATCAGTTATGAGCGATAAAACTATAGTTTTTTCACCTGCATGTAATTGCAAAATATGATCCATCTTGGCGGAATGACATATTCTCTGCCCTTTCTGTGATCATAGAATTGTTATTGGAATTATATTTTTCTTCATGATCTGTTGATGTCATTTGATATACTATCTTTAGTTCTTCAAGTAATACTCATTAAGCAAACGTTTTTGGACAAATGGATGTCTAACTGCTGTTGCCTCATTGACTTTGGTATTGGGGTTGCTTGGAGGCTTGCTCATACTGGTATTTATATGTCATATTCTATTTTTTGTCAAAGAATAAAATCAATCTATTAAAAGTCTCAGAATTTTATATCAAATGGAAGGATATCCCTGTTTCTCTCAGAAATATGTGTGATGATTGATTGTTCATAACGAGTCAAAATTCAATACTGTAGTTGCAGGAGGGACTGAAAAGCATTATCACATTTAATCATTCATACACTGTAATCTTTCATGCATGACTGATAGCCATAACCAACCCCCATATTAAAAACAGTTCATTTTTTCTTTCATATAGCATGAGACATCCATATTTATATGTTTTATTTGTATAATTTTCAGACATATTTTCTCAGATATCAGATGGTAATGGAATCTTGATACATTCAAAGTTTGATGAGTATCTTAAGCTAGTACTTCAGCTTCCTACATCAGTATTTGAAGGTCCTTCATTTGGTTATGATGAGAACACTGCTAAAGCATGCTTTGGCCAAGGTCCGGTACGTAATCAAACCAAACACATTTATGATGGTGGTCCCCAAGTCTGCGCGCCTAACAATTTGAGTTAAGATTTAACATGAATTTCTTCTTATTTCACAAAATCTTTCAGTTAATAATGTTCCTTATATTATTATGAGTAAGCGTACCAAATTTCTCATTGAAAAATGAAAGAAAATATAGGATTTTCTTGAAAAAACCTCGGGCTGTCATTTTCAGATTGAAAAAAAAATGGTACCCCATGTCTGCGCACTCATTCACTGTGCACATGATTGGGGGATTTTGATGAGAAAGGCTGCATTTTGAGGCCGTCACATGAAATGCCCTAAATTCATTATTTTTCCACTATTTTGAGTCAGATTTTTTAATGAATACCTGTCTATGTATTGCATGTGTAAAGTCTGTGTTCGTTGCGTATCTTCTTTTACTAGAATCGCGCAGATACGCGAGTGCGCAGACAAGGGGGGCTGCGCAGACTTGGGGGAACTTGCCATATGTATTATTTCAACCGCCAGGTTTTTTTGTCGTTGGGAGGAGGTGTTTTAAGGTTGGGGATGAATGAACACCTCTCCTCCCACAGAGTTGCCAACTGATATTCATTTTCAGTATTTAGTACTGAAAAAATGAGAAGAATACTGATGGTTTCAGGCAAAATACTGATTTCCTTGTTTAGGTTTGTGTGTTTTCCAGTGGTGTTTCTTTCAAAATGCTGATTTTTTTTCACCAAAATACTGAGCTTTTTAAATAGTGAAATGTTCTTTTTCAGGTCGGTAGCTCTGCTCCTGTCCCAAACTTGGTTATCCATGCCACTGTTCACGTGAGGGGCACAAACAGATTTGGTTTTATTATATATATTATTAGTTATTTATGCTCATTTGTTTTTATAATTCATTTATTTTGCTCCAGTTCACTGAATAAATTCCTAGATTGCTAATTTCAAATTTTCTTTGTAACATTCTAAATGAGCTTAAATCATTTTTCTATTAATTTATTTTATGAATATCTTGAATATTTCTTTTTGTTTATATGATTGTTAATTTTTTTTTACAAAATTTATTGCAGAATCTTATCGAATCATAATTATGCTAAAATTCTGTAATCTCAGCAAAGGAAAGTAAAAATAATCATATAGTTATAGGTCAGGTGGGAAAACTCAATTTGCACTGACTGTTTACACAATATCTCATTTTGGAGGAACTTTGGGTCTGACATGCACTTGAATAATGTGTTATTTTGTTTGCTGGTACGCAGGTGTTGCAAATTTGGTTTATTAAGGTGCAGGAGACCTTAAAGTGAAAGACAATTTTGGTCAACAAAGTTTGCACTGCGGCGGAATGTCCAGGGAGGATGTTTAGATCAACTGCCCCCCTGCCATTTTAGGGTTGATCGTTTTCTTATTCTCTTATTTCATTTCTGGATTCATGGAGAAAAATATGTGTGCAAAATGTTTTACGTGTCTTGTTATATTTTGTTTACTTCGTACAGAGTGCAAATCGGCGAGTGAGTCTGAATGAGTTCTTAGATACAGTACTAGCTGAACCAGGACCGCAGTGTTTGATGTGGCTTCCTCTCATGCATAGGATGGCTAATGTTGAGAATGGTATGCTTTCATTCAGTCCTTCCTAAACAAACAAATTACATATATGTGTATATTTGTAAACAATGTACATGTACATCATAATATTCAGTTTTTGTTGCTGTAAATGCCGCCTTTCCGTCGTTAGTGATATCAACATCATGACTCTCTGCTTTATACAGTTGAGGCCAAAAGTTTACATACACCCATGGAATTCAGTGAAATTTGTTCGCTTGCCAAACATCGTAAAATTTACTATATCTTCAAAATATACATACTACCGGTACCATGACCAATTTGATATCAAATGAAAGAGCATAATAATGGAGGTACTTTCATGTTTTACTGGTGTCAGAGATTACATAGTGAGCTCCAAGGTTGTTTTGCGTCATAGGTTCAAATACTGGAGTATAAGCTGTTATTTTCCCGTACAGAATTTTCCCAACATTTTTGCAGGTTGTTGAATTCGCGATCGGAAGATGTACCAAGTACTTCCACAGCAATTTAGAGAAGCAAAAATAGTGCAAAAAATGTGCAAAAATATGCTCCTCAAAGCCCCCATGCTGGTGTGTCTTTTTTACATGAATATGCACCTGTAAAAAACAGTTATTAAGTGTGAAAAAAGTGGCTTAAATTTCACTTTTTTGTACCTCAAGATCTGATAATTCATCATGTCAAAGTTTGATCTGTAAAATCAATCTTTGGAAGTTATGTTACATGTAGATTAATTTTTAAAAGTTAGTTGAAGTGCAAAAATGTAGAATTTTGTGAACAGAATCTTACTCCTTGAAAACCTCTGGTCATGTGACTTTTGAATATTAATGAGTATGCAAATAGCTGCCAGTGTACCTGTGCATAGAGCCAATCAGGCGACAATAAAATTAAATTATTTCATGGAAAATACATTGTAATATAACAGTGAGTGAATAAATATTGATAAAAATATGTTAGGATATAATTTAGGCTCTGATTTTGTTTGAGAAATAAAAAAGTGAAATTCTAGCTAACTTTTCGAATTGCCAACTGTACTTTCTCAACCTTATTTCTTATATAGGTGCATATCTCAATTTTTAACCACACAGGATGTTTGCAATAGTAAAGCTTTGCAGTGTTGAGGACATTGGCACTGATTAATAAATGTGTCAATATTTTCTTGCGTTATTAAATTCGTGGCTGATTGGCAATTCGTGAAATCTGCAAAAAAATAACAGCTTAAACAGTATACCTGAAAGGCTTTCTTTCTTGATGTTTTAAAAAAAGTTCTGGCTCTGTATTATTGAAGCAGAAGAGAAACAATATTTAGTACTAATGCCTATTTTACTCCATTTGGTAATTTTGATTTGAGAAACAATTTTTTTTCTTCAATTCTTGTATTTGATTGTGATTATTTGTTGTATTTTTCCAGTATTTCATCCTGTTGAATGCAGTCATTGTCACGGTGATAGTATGATGGGCTTCAGATATAAATGTCAGCGTTGTTCAAATTATCAGTTGTGTCAAAACTGCTTCTGGAGAGGTTATACGTCAGGAAATCACTCAACGGAACATGAAATGAAAGAATATTCTTCATATGTACAGGTAAATAATCACTAGTAGATCAATAACAGACCTTGCCAACCTTCTACCAAAAAAAAAAAAGTTTTCTTGAAAAAAAAGTATTTTTGAACAACAAAGAGTATTTTCAAAAATTTGTATTTCCAGATATACATGTATATAAAAATCATCAACCTCCCCCCTCTTTTGATAATTGAAGAACACTTACAGTTTTTAGTACACATACATCTCTGGTACAGGTTTTTGTATTGCTCATCTAAATGCACATGTACATTTATAATAGACAACCTAGTTTTACAATAGTTTTAACTTTCATAGATGTAGTTATAAAGTGAATATCAATACTTTGATAGGAACTATTTTTAATCAGATAGTATGCATATCCTTACTTATCATTGAAATAATTTGAGGATTATGATTTTATTGTAATTTCAGAAATCTCCAGCGAAGAAGATGGGTAAAGCACTGAAGAAACCTTTTAAATCACCGTTAAAACAACCACGAGTTCCACACTATCCTGAGGAACCTGAAAGACCTCTTGATCTTTCTCATATTGTGTAAGTTAATTAATGCCCTCAGCTCCTGGTCTCTCTATTTTTTTATTTAGGCCTTCCCATCCTCTTGAAATTTTTCGCGATAAATCTGGAATGTGAAAAGATTGTGCTGTGATGTTCATGAGGTTTTTTTTTAAGTCTCGCACAACTTGTTAGACTATATTTGCAATGCCTTATATGCTATTCCTAAAGGCCTAGTCCCACTGGCCGACAGACGCAAAATTACAAAAAATGTTATTTCTTATACAAATCTAATGCAAATTCTGTATACAAATCTAACGCAAATTCTGTATGTAGCCAATATTCATAAAATATATTCTTTTACCTACTGAATAAAAGCAATTGATTTCATGTTACGCGTGTGCTGTGTGTGCCAATTTTCATAACAATTTCATAATCAAACTTCTATTCATCAGATGAATGAATACATGTAGGTCATCTCCAAGTCCTAAAGAAAAGAACATCCTTTCAGATTTACACCATACAATGTTTTAATTTTGATATTATATTCATCTCAAGTGCCATTAACATTTTTTGTGGGATACGTAGAATATCTGTAAAGGTCCCATCAAACTTTTCTGGAATCAACAGGAATCCAGCTGAATTTACTGGAATAAAAAGTGATAATTAGAATTATGGAAAAATTATTGTGGATTTTGAATTCACCCTAACTGGAGTTAAAATACGGTAAATTTACTAGATGACTTATCACACTCTAGTCACACTAAAGGCATAATAGAGTCAGTTTGAAAATTTGTGCTACACTCTGACAATTCTGACTGCATTCTGTGTGCATTTAAAATATTCAGGCCAATTCAGTCTGTAGAGTTTTGGCCTATGACATGAAACTTGCCATAGATATACTAGAGTGTTGTGACTTCTATCACACCAAGTTACAAGTTGTCAAATGAAATACTTTCAGAGAATTCTCAACTTGAAAAAAAAATGTTTAATTTTTTTTTCTTCTCCTAGATGATGTCTACCATCATAAGGGTATTCAATGCAATCAAAGTCATTTAACACTAGCTTTCAGGTCATTAAAGCCTCTGAAATGTCCCATATGTAACGCGCACAAATTCTTGGACTTGCCCTTATATGTGATTTGGGCTTCAAAATTTAATGCTCTCTGGATGAGGGTCAGACCTCCATTGTCAATTATTAGATGAGGACGATATTATGTATATAACAAATAATGTTATGTATTTTTTTATGTGTAGGCCACCTTCCCCCATCACAATTCTGACATACGACAGTCCAGACAGTACAAAGATACTACGAACAGAGGAAGACTTCAAGAAGTAAGTTCAACTATGAAAGGTCAAGTTGATCCAATCAAAATGTTAATTTCAATTAACAAAAAAAAATCAGCAAGCAAAAAGCTAAAAATTGCAGCAAAATTGATATAAAATTAGAAAAGTTAAGACATTTTTAAATTTGGGTTTATTTTTACCAAACAATTTAAAGTGGTGATATGCAAATGACACAGCCAATGTTACACACTATATCTTTTGTTTTTTAAATAATAAATATTTCATATTTTTCTGATTTGACAATAAGGGATACATGTATCTTCATTAGGCCACAATAGTCAGAACTATATTAATCTCACATGTTCAGGATCCAAACAACCATTGTATAATAAACAGATATATCAGGTTTTCAGAAAGTACAGTAGAATTATTTATCCGAGGTTGGTCTGGCAATTACTTTCCCGATTAGTAGTTTGCCAGTCCAACCGAGGATAATTCCCACTACGCTTTCGAAGGAAACGCCTGATATATTTGTTTTATATGGTACTTTAGAATTTAGAACCAAAAATCCATGCGCTAAGCTTGCAGAGTCTGGTTACTGGCGTTGAATGACGCACTTTTCCCCAAGCGGAACGCTGATTAGTGCCTGTGCCGATGCGTCACTGACTTGCCCAGGAGAGACAGCTCGCTGACCGTTGCGCCCAAGAGTTTAGCCAAATATCCAGTTTTCTGAAATAATGACGTCAGAATATTGGTGTAGCGAAAAATATATTGAGGTATGACGTCACGCAACATCATAGTTGAAATATATTTGGTCACATGATCCTATTTGAACCAATCACTATACAGGATTTAATCTATGTAGGATATAAAATATGTTATTTTTTGTAGGATGAACAACAGTCTTGATAGTGCAAGGTTAGATGATGAGCATAGACTGATAGCTAGATATGCTGCACGCCTCGCCAATGCAACTGCAAACCCGGTAAGCAAACTTTGTTTGATCTTTTCTTCACTCTATTTTCCCATATGAAATAATATGTGAGTCCAGTGCTCTATACAATGTTTCGATGCGCTGCATACTATTACCCAGGATTGAGCACGGCTTCTCTGGTCAAGTGCTTGAGCATCCAAGGAATTTCTTCCTACTGGTTACCTATATACTACACAAGGGTGGAGAGTGGCAAATGTACATGTAGATAAACACCATGTCAAAGGACAGGAGTGATGCAATGGGATTTGATTACAGGTCCTTGGGGTTGATGAATCTGTGCCATATTGCATCCAGACTCCAATTAAAGGGCCCAGCAACTGACAAATCATGGGGAAATTGAAACAATACGAAATTTGCAAAAGGCCAATTGACTTGCATAATATAATCCGTCCGTCATGAGCGCCCGTCAGACTAATGCGATAAAAGTTTGGACAGCACGAATTTGACCGAACTCGTGATGGCTATTTACTTCGGATCATCGCAGTTCCAGTTTTCAACAATCCCAATTCCTAGACTTTTAGCAGGTCTCTTGATTGCTAAACCAAAATAAATAACCACTGTGAAGTTACATGTTTCAAAGTGAAAACACGCAGTTTACTTCTGGTTGGTTAGTCTACTACTGCTACTGCTCTCCTATAGACCTCCCAGACATGCCGGCATCTATTACATAACACCCCAGGCAGGCATCTATTACATAACACCCCAGGCATGCAGCCGAGTGAAAGACTTGAATCCCTTCTCTGTTCTGAGATAAGCCTTGATTTCCCCATGATTTGTCAATGAAAGGTCGCTTTAATGTCATTTTAATAAGTCTCCTGCCATGGATTGAAAGAATAAAAGGGCAGGATTGGGACGGGGTTGGGGCGGGGATGAGAAAGGGTAGAACCAATCACCTGTTTTTATATGATATCACATCGCTTTATTTTCCTTTAATCCTGTAGAACTCTGGCCCTGAATTGCCTCCTGGTCTGGATGCTAATAGAGAACAGAGAGAGCTCATTATGCAGCTAGAATCTAAGAACAGGTATGGTATTTACACATATATATAGTGCTTAACCATATGTTAACTGGGCTATCATGAGGCAATTCCATCGTTGGAGAAGGCAAACCCCTGTAACGAAGCATGGAAAACCTCAATCACCCCGGGCCAGTTATTTAAGTATCTAAACATGTGTTTCTTGACCTCGATGGGTCTGAAAAAAACTAAACCGCAATTACATACGCAGTGCGCCGATTCAAGCAAACTCGCTCGCCATCACATGCAGTCATTTTTATTTCTCTTTAATAGTTTCCTTATTTCGGGGCCGATTTTCTTTGTTCAAAACTGAAAACAGAATAACATTGGATTTCAAAATACAATATGCCTTTGAAAACTTGGTTGAATATCAAATAAAAATAATTGAATTCCGAAAGCCTAATACAGGCAGAGCTGCTTGTTTATGGTCTACCCTCGGCTTGCCTGATAAGAGGGATTATCGGCGATACAGGGTTGAGCTTGGAATTGAAATATCATGGATCCTCTCTCTTTCTGTCTCTCTCTCAATCTCCTTTTACGTCTCTGTACTTTTCCTTCTTTACATTTATATTTGTTTCTTTAAATGTTATTCTTTCTTTCTTCTTTCCTTCCTCTGCTCCTATCTTTCTTTCTTCCTTCCATCCTTCGGCTTCTACCTTTAAATCTTTCTCTTTCTTTCTTTCTTTCTTTATTGCATACGCAGCATCTCTATTCAATCAAACTATGCGGTCCACCAGCGCATGCAATCATTTTTATTCTCAGTTTCCTTTTTTTCGGGGCCGATTTTCTTTGTTCGAAATGGAAAACAAATTAACATTGAATTTCAAAATACAATATGCCTTTGAAAACTTGAATAAATATCAAGTACAGTAATTTAATTCTGAAAGGCCTACTACAGGTAGAGCTGCTCTTACCTAAAATCACAGCTGTTTGGTCTAATCCTCGGGCTTGCTCCTGCGGAGAAGAAACATTACATAAGAGGGATTATCGGGCGATTCAGGGTTGATAGCGCTTGGAAATGAAATATCTTGTTTCCTCCAACGAGGATTTTGTTATTGGGGTATAGGACCGTAGCAAGGCCATGAGCTGGTACGGTGAATCTGCAAGAGGGTTTGACGTAATGATTTCAGACCAACACATACTGGGGGGGGGGTCAATTTGATCCCCCCCCCCCCCTTCAGATATCGGCCGTTGATTGCGTGATCGCCGCGAAAATTTGCACGCGCATAGAGCCGTATGTAAGTTACAAGACTATAGTAAAATTTTCAAAAAATAAATTGCTTATATTTTTGAAATAATTAATTATGCAAATAAATGTATGAAACACGCAAATATGATTTGAAGCCGTCAAGCGCGAAAAAAAATTAATCCCGCAAAAATAACAGCGTTAATGGTACTTCCCCAAACTTTGTAGGCTGCTGTTTCTAGTTGACTCCAGTTGTTTATCCATGCTCGTTTTTAAACAAGGTGATAGATCTACAGACTACATGTACCTATTGAAGTGAAAAAGAACAATATTACCTGATTTTATCAATAAAAAATGATTAGGAATGAATCTACCAGTGTGCTTTCCTAAATCTCTTCTTGAAAAGCAAAATGTCCTTGTGTTTTTCTCAGCTCAATATGGTGACACACTTCAATGCATGTGAAGCTGGAGTCTATGCAGTTTACTCATAGCTTGTGAGTGAATGTGTTGAAAACAACTTAGATTTGGAAAAGCTATAATAATAATAATAATATTCCGCATTTATATAGAGCTTAATACATCAGAACGACGTCTCTAAGCGCTTTACAGACATATTATTACCCCAGTCATCGGATCATTGCATGCCCGCATACAATGTATGCACCTTCTCCACTCCCTGGGGAGCATTCCAACAAGAGTTCCAAGACTCAATTGCTAGGCATACTACATGTTGGCTTTCACATCCTACCGGGTACCCATTTAACACCTGGGTGGAGAGTGGCAAAGTTTGATTTAACGCCTTGCCAAAGGACGCTAGGCCATGGTGGGATTCGAACACACGACCCTCTGATTACAAGGCGAGAGTCAGAACCGCTACACCACGACGCTTCCACTATATATCCAATTGTCTTATGAATAACAAAATCAGGTATGATTACCTTTATTACTGAGTCCCTATGTTTTAAATTCCATTTTAATTTTTATTTTAATACAATTTTCAATTTCAAATTTCATTTTCAGTTTGAACTGACAATTCAAAGTGATTTTCAATTTTTCCAGAGAGATCATGCGAGAAATCCAACGATTACGACAGGAACATGATGAAGCTGTGCGGTCATCTCACTCTCAGCGTAATCCAACTCTTCTTGCTGAGCTACGACTCCTGAGACAACGCAAAGATGAGCTAGAACTCAGAATGGCAGCTCTTCAAGAGAGTAGGAGAGAGCTTATGGTACAACTAGAAGGACTAATGAAATTACTGAAGGTAACATTATGAAACACTATACTTACAGGACAAGTCCACCCCCCAAAATAGTTTATTTGAATAAAAAGAGAAAAATCAAACAAGCATAACACTGAAAAATTCATCAAACTCAAGAGCAAAATAAGAAAGTTATGACATTTTTAATTTTCGCTTAATTACATGTACACACACAGTTATATGCACATTCCGGTCGGTATGCAAATGAGGGAATTGATGATATCACTCACTCACTATTTCTTTTGTATTTTTATTATATCAAATATGAAATATTCTAATTTTCACCTCATTGTCCTGTGAAACAAAGATTTATTTCTCCCTGATCACATGGAATTACCATTACTTAACATTTTATGGTTCAGTAGAGTTGGCCCTTTTTGTCAAATCTGTAAAAATTGAAATATTGTATAGTTCAAACAACTAAAAACCAAAATAGTGAGTGAGGGGCATCATCGATTTTCTTATTTGCAGGTGACTAAATTGTGCATATAATTATATGGTGAAAAATAAGCGAAACTTAAAAATGTAATAAATTTGATGAAATTGTCAGCAATATGATTGATTTTTCTCTATTTATTCAAGTCAACATTTCTGAGGTGGACTTGATCTTTAATTCTTCTCTTAGAATGGGGGACTGTATCCCCATTCACATATCCTAGCAGTTGATCATGCTAGCAGGAAGCATGTCACGCACAAAGAAATCAAAGAATTGTACAATTAATTGTTCAAAAATTATTCAGATGCTACTTATGCATACTTTTAGAATATTTTCTTTATATATTGAAAATATGCTCCAAAAATTTCCGTTTTGGTGTACATGTATAGACACTCTGTTTGGGATTTCAAGAGCACAGTAAAAAAAGAAATTGAATCAGCTTCATGTAGCAAGCCAATGTGTATATTAAAGGAAAATGAAACCTTTGAAACAGATAGCCTGTGTTAAAACAGAAAAATCAAAGAAACAGATCAACAAAAGTTTGAGAAAAATTGAATAAATAATAAGAAAGTTATGAGCATTTGAAGTTAAGATCATTATCATAATGTAGATCCTCCAGTTGGAAATGCAACAAAGATGTGTGATGTCACTTGTGAACAACTTTCCCATTACCTTTCTATATATTTCACTTAAACTGCCTCTTTTATCACATCTATCAGTAGATCATGTATTCTTTCTATAAGAGGGCATGTAATACAGATTTTTTAAAGAATACATTATGGATAAAGAAATTGTATCACTATCAGAAAGAGCAAAAAAGGACATTTCAGGGGTATTTTATAGTCCCTCACAGGGAAAATTGTTCACATGTGACATCACACATCTTTGTTGCGTAGCCAATTGGAGGATCTCCATAGCATTAGTGATTGCAATATTCAAATGCTCATAACTTTCTCATTATTTGTCCGATTTTTCTCAAACTTTCTTTGATTTTTCTCTTTCCACACAAGCCCATTTGTTACAAAGATTTCATTCCCCTTTAATCCTAAGAAACCCCCCCCCCTTGACATTCTTCGCAATAAATCCGCCAGGCGAAATTTTTTGACCGCGTCACTTTTTACTTTCATGTCTCCCGCAACTTATGAAACCCAAATTGTGACCACCGTGTACGTGGTTCCGAAATTACGTAAATTTTCGTAAGAGCATGCAGACCCAAAATTGCAAAAAAAACATGATTTTGTGTACAAATCCAATGCAAATAGTGTTTTTAGCCAAAATTCATAAAAGTATCATTATTTTTCCTTTTACTGCTTAAAATCAATTAATTTTATCTTGATTATGGACAAAATAAAGTCTCCGACAATTTCCATTGAAAAAACAAGAAGTCGAAAAAACAAAGAAATACATAAGAAATTTAGAAAATAAAATACATAAAAAAAATAAATGTGATGTTGACATTAAAAAAAATAAATTTAATCAGATGCCTATAAAGAGTATGTGAAACAAAAGTTAGCATTTTAGGGGCATTATTTTGTTAATAACAGCAAACTTCTTGTTTTACGCATAGATTAACGTAATTAATGAGCAATGAGATTTTTCACAGAATTTGATATTATAGTTTTGTAGATAATGCCATGGGTAATGCGCATGCCAATTTTCGTCGTGACCGCGCGATCGACAGCCAAGATCATCGTGACCGCGTGATCGACAGCCAAGATCATAAGGGGGGGCTGAATCAGCCCCCCCCCCTTAGTCTTCTTAGGCCTCGAAATAGCCCAGTCTAATTAGGGTTAAAGCCTGTCTCACACCTTTTAAGCTGCATATTGCTGCGCTCACCAAAAAACGCAACACAAAGTTCAATGCCGCTTACTACCCAACAAAATATTTGGTCGCAATCATACCTTTGTGTAGGTCTGTAGGAGTACAGAATGGTGTAGGTTTCACGGTACACCATGTATCTTTCTTTGGCAAGTGTTGGTCCTGAAAAGGACCACCCAAACTCGACGTCTCAACAAGTGTGTTCTTGTCGTCTTCAGGAGAATGAGCAAAGTTTGTAAAAGCAGGCCTCATACATGTATACTCTGTCAAGGTGCCGTATGCACGGTACCTTGTAGGGTGCATGTCTCTGATTGGCTGGATAAGTCACATGACATCCACATATGCGGACATGGGTGATAGCACACAAAATTGGGGGCGCAATACCAGCGAAGACCGGAAATGCCGTCAAATTATCATTCCCGCCGAAAATGGCATGAATTGCAAAAGCCGCCACTTCCTCCGGTATCACTGCAATGCTTGCCAGTGTGTGAAACGACCCGGCAGGCTCTACACAATAGCGTATGGCACTATGTGTGGGGCTAATTAGTCTAATTAGCCTCTTTGTCTAGAACTGTAAGCCAGATGTTGCTGAGTTGGAGGCCGCTGTCTTGAGGAACAGTGTTATGTTCCTCAATCTCCAACGCTTCTCTGACTCTCCGCTGATGCCACTAGGCGACACGTGTGACCAATCTACTCTCATCCCAGAGGATCCGGTGATCATGCGTATGAGCATGATCGATGGTTGCAAACTTGTCCCTCTCGTCTCTCCTACCATGGGCCTTGTGTTCCTTAATCTGAGTGTTAAAGGACCGACCCGTCTCACTGCATTCACAGGGAATTCGGTAAACTCCAGGGAGGTCCTTGGAGCAAGGGCGCCGGAAGCGGGGGGGCATAAAAATAAAAAAATTTGGGGGCAAAACAAGATTTTTGCCCCCCAATGTGCCCCCCTAAAAGTAGAAAAATGAGAAATTATTTAAGGACAAAAGTAAATGATTAAGGCACTTTCTGCCTAAAAATTGTAATTTCCATTGTCAAAAATGAAAAAATTTTGCCCCTGACGGGGCAATTACATATCATAGTAAGCCTCGCGTCTTTTGACGAACATGTCCCTCTGTGAAACATACCTTTGATAAGCCTCTTTTCCATCTGATTACAGTGTGGTAACGTTTAACCTTTTAATGACTACATTTCAGACTAAAACCGAATGGCAAATTGAAAGTGGTTCACCAATGCATGCTGGCTGTGTCGGCTAACAAACGCGCGGTCCCCTAGACACGCTCAGACCGGACCCGATATCACTAACGCGCGTGAACGCTAGTTACTCGAGCAACATATTATGGAATCTATGTCATAGCTGTCAAGCCCAGAAACCATAACATCTCGAGGTCGTCATATTACATTACTCTAGGACCTACTCTCAATCTTCCAATTTCTCGCCTATCAATTTGACTTCTTCCGAAGAAGTAAAATTGATAGGCGAGAAATTGGAAGATTGAGAGTATAGGCGAGAAATTGGAAGATTGAGAGTAGGTCCTAGAGTAATATTTCTTGAAAATGTGTGTAGTTCTGAAAATGACTGTAAAACAGAAAAGGTTAAAGAGTTAAAGAGGCTTGAGTAGTTGGATTATTGGATAAATGAGAAGATTCTAGTTTGAGTCGGCGAATGGAGTGCAGAGCAGGAGTACTCATCTATCAACTACTCAAGCCTTTTCAACTCTTCAACCTTTTCTGGTTTACTGTCTTTTTCAGAACAACGCTCATTTAAACAAAAAATTACTCGACTATCAACTGTCCACTTCCTCCCCTATCAATTTCACTTTTTCGAAAACTCTACATGGTGTACCGTCAACCACATCCGCTATTGGAATGTAATTGTTTTCTTTTAAATAATGTTACATAATGTACTTATGAACTGCGGTAGTTTGTTAATCAGTTTATGATTATTTACAAATGAATATTTCCTGGAATTTGATATTCATCATTTCCTAGTTATGGTCACATTTTCCCCAGAAAATATGTAAAGAAAAAAGAAGATTTTGAAGGAGTCATCCAAAAGTGCTTCCCAGCCATACAAAACATGCAAACGGAAACACATAAATCGAGTAATGTTTTAAACTTTAATGATTTTCAGAAAAGTTTTAAATTGTTAGACAATTAAGCTTGTCATATTTCTTTTTCCTCCAGTTACAAAATATGAAACGTATTGCCCATGCATGGATAATCAGGGACTATATCTCCAATGCTCATGTCAGAAATGATTTGCATAGAATGGGGATTTAAGTGCATATCGACGTTTGTCACGTCAGAACAGTATGACATTTTGAATTTGAAAAGACATTCATTAGAATTTCTTTTGTTTCTGTTGTTACGCTTCTTCTGCTTAATACACTCCTTGTTCTGACAGGAATTACTTGAAACTTATGATGATTGTGCTCTCTCGCATCGTCCGTGTATGTAAATGTACATAAATAAATGTTTCTGAAAGGATATTGCATGAAAAATGTAATTTCTGGTATTTTGAGTCAATATAAGCGTAATACGTAATTTAATTGATCAGACATGAAAACCACATTCCGAAGCGATCGTTTTGCGCGTAGATTTCATAGGTTCTCATAGATTATGAGTATAGTCTTTCGTAGTGAATTCTATGTTTAATTCTCAAGAAATTTATTTTTTGAATGCTCTTAGAAACGCAACTTTTATACTCCATTTTTACACAAAGTCCTTACCGTGGGGGGGGGGTCCCACACCCTCTCCCGCTCGATCGCCCTCGGTATCTCACGCTGTCAAAAATATTGTGCACCCTTCGGGATTTTGCCCCCCCCAAAACTGAAAGTGTTCCGGCGTGCCTGCCTTGGAGTACAAAATTGCATGGAGCAAAACGAGGTGAAGCCAGCTAAAGCGTTGGTTATTCGAGGTAAATTGAGCTTTTACGCTGTGTTAATGCCAGTGCAAGCTACTCGCTGTTGCTCGTTTTTGCACTTCCTTGCTAAAGTCTGCTTGTTCCCTCTTGTCTTTGCTCAGATGCATTTTGGTTGTGTTTGGTTGCGTTCAGTTGCAGATGTTTGAAAAATTTCAAACTTCTGAGCTTGAACGCAAGGCCTCTGCATTTAGTCTGCATATTGACATCATATTAGCTCGTTTTATTGGTTTATGTTGCATTTATCTGCATTTAAGCAGTCTGCAGCTTGAACACAAGCCCAAAACGCGAAGTTGTGAGCCAGGATTAAGAGATGTACTCCCAGACTGTTGCTATCCTCCCATTTGTTTGCTCTCTTCATAGTTTCTTACTCCTTTATATAGTATAATGTAAGATTGCATTTTTTCTTCATAGAACCATGGTTCACCAAGGAACAGTCCCAATCACAGCCCAAGACCTAATCAGCCTCTCACCCTAGGCTCTTCCACACAACCTTCCAGGGCAGCTATCACTTCAGACTCTGTAAGAAATGGAGAGCAAACTGGAGGAACAGCTGGATCTAGGAGTTTACGCAATGATTTACTTGTAGCAGCAGACTCAGTGACTAATGCTATGTCTTCATTAGTGCGAGAACTCAATTCAGGTATGATATTGGGCATTCTCTTTTTTTTTTAATATTACCTTCAGATAATCTCTATATACATGTACTCCAGAATTCATATGCCAGTGTATTATTAGGGACAGCATCATATTTCTCCTGTTCATAAAGATTCTTCTTCTTCTTTGTAGTCTGCTTCCTTCAATCCTGAAGATTCTTGCAGAACTTGGTGAAGTGTGTGTCACAAGGGTAAAGTGCATGTGCCAAATATATACATGGTGCGAGTAAAAACAGGTATGGATCTAGCTGTTGGTGCCTTTCGTCAGTTGCAGACGAAAGGCTTCGGTTGATGGGGCTGTCACAACATTTACTGGGAGAGTGTTCCACATCTTGATGGTTCTGGGGAAGAAGGAGCATTGATGTTGTTGGGTCCGTGATTGTGGCATGAGATATCCTTGAATGTGAACAGCTCTTGTTGATCTAGTACATTTGGTGATGTATGCATCAGAGTTGAATGGGACAAGCTCGTTGTGGATCTTGTAGAACATCACAAGGCGAGAGATTTCCCGTCGTTGTTGAAGGGATGTCCATCCTAGCTCCTGCAGCATCGATGACACACTTGATGTATTGTGATATCGATTCAGTGTGAATCTAGCTGCTCTGCGTTGGATCATTTCAAGCTTGTGGATGTTCTTGGAGGTTGATGGATCCCAGACAGTAGATGCATATTCCACCAAAGGTCTGACGAGTGATTGGTATGCTGTAGCTTTCAACTTGGGAGAGTTTACTCGCAGGTTTCTTCGTAGGAAGGCAAGGGTGTTGTTAGCCTTTTGACAAACATTGCTGATGTGACTGTTCCATTTTAGGTCTGATGTGATAGTGACACCAAGATATTTTGTTGCTTCTACAGGAGTAAGGATAGCATCTTTGAGTTTGTACTGGTGTACAATCCTGTTTCGCTTCCTGGTGACTGTGATGACTTCACACTTATTGGTGTTCAATTCCATCATCCATTTACTGGTCCACTCACATAGTCTGTTGAGGTCTTGTTGCAGCTGGTCAGCATCAGCATCTGACTGAACTGTGAGGTAGATGATAGCATCATCAGCAAACAGTCGAACTCTTGACTTGAGTTGATCAGGCAGATCATTGATATAGTAGAGAAAGAGGCAGGGGCCGAGGACAGAGCCCTGTGGCACGCCTGAAGTTACGTCGACTTGAGATGAACTACAACCATCCAGGAGCACTTGCTGCTTCCTGTTATGAAGAAAGTTGGCAATCCAGCGGTTGTTATGTCCTCTAACTCCATAGAACTCCAGTTTCCGGAGAAGGCGTTGGTGACTCACCTTGTCAAATGCCTTGCTAAAGTCCAGCACTAAGATGTCTGTCTGCTTTCCATCTTGAAGGTTGTTGGTCAGGTCACTTACCAGTCCTAACAATTGTAGCTCACATGACCTGTGTTGTCGAAAGCCATGCTGAAGAGGGTACAGAATATCCTGGTGGTTTCCATGCTTCATGATGTTACTTGCAAGGATATGTTCCATCAACTTACATGCGATGCAAGTTAGTGAGATGGGTCGGTAGTTGTTTGGTTCTGCTCTATCTCCCTTCTTGTAGACAGGCACTACATTGGCATTTCTCCAGTCCTCTGGTATCTCCCCGGTGCTATAGGACTTCCTGAAGATGTCCCTCAGGGACGGTGCGATAATGCCTGATAGCTCCTTGAGTACTCGAGGGGTGATGCCATCGGGACCAGGTGCTTTCCTTGGCTTCAGATTGTCAAGCAGTTTCTTGATACCTTTCGTTGTAATGATGACATCTGGCATGGTTTCATAAGGTGAAGAAGGGGGAAGCAAGTCAGGAGGCACTGGAGTCTCTTCAGTGAATACTGATTGGAATTGATGGTTGAGTGCATCGGCCTTTTCAGTGGGGTCGGTAAGCTTCTTTCCGGCGGACTTAAGATGTGAAATTCCTCCACTGTCACTTCGGTTGAACTTAATGAAGCTCCAAAATCGTTTCATTGCCATGAATTGATTGTCTTCATCATCAGATCCATCAAAGATAGACTCAAGATATTTCCAGTATTCTTTCCTGATCTCTGTCTGGATGATCCTCTTAAGACTGTTGCTATACTCTTCAAGGTTATATGAAAGAAGTCCTCTAGATTTCAAGATGTTTTTACATTTCTTGACAACCCTACTCCTTTTCTTGATGAGCTTTCTAATTCTTGCAGTCACCCAAGGTAGGTTGGCTCTGGGCTTCAACATTGCATGAGGAATGTGTGCCTCGATACCATTCTTGATTCCTGCTTGAAATATGTCCCACAATTCACTAGTGGAGGCTTCCTCAAGCTTGGATGATATTTCATCAGCTACTTTTGACATGCTGTCCTTGAACCCTTCCCAGTCTGCTTTGCTGTAGACTGGGACCTTTCTAGGCATTTGATGTCTTCTTGATGGTTTCATGTCAAAGGTCAGCAGAGGACAGTCATGATCCGATATGCCAGGAAGGACACACACATTGAAGGCAAGGGTGGGATTGTTGGTGAGGAACAAGTCCAGAGTGTGATGCCGTCTTGTAGGTTCTTCTACAAGTTGGGTAAGGCCATGATCATCCAACATTTCCCCAAACTTATGGTGAAGAGCAGGATGGCTGCACGCTTTTACTGTCTGGTTTGTCCAGTCCCAGCCTGGTAGGTTGAAGTCGCCCCCGATGACAACAAGCTGACTTGGATTCAATCTTGACAGTGATTGTTGAAGCGCAAGTAGGCTGGTCTCATCACCTTCGTGTTCGTTAATGTGGAAAGAAATTGTTAGTCCACGTTGTTTGTTTTCAGCTTTTCAATATGTTTTATTTATTTTTCAATATTTAATTTCAATTGTTCTTCCGTTTTTTTTTTTAGAGGATGATCAGAATGACGATGACGATGAAGATGATGGAAACCCATTGAATACAAGCAATGGTAAATAAAAACAACAGTTTGAATTTCAGTGATATTTATAATGAAAATAATTTTGAACTTGATGATAGAAGTAGTAATAATCAGAAGAATTCTAATAGTGATAATCCTTACTATAATTCTGGTAAGGGATGAATTTTAAAGTTGATTACATTTTGATTAATTGACAATTTTTTGACTGATAAATCATACCAATTAGCTGTACAATTGCTATGTGATGGGCCTAATTTGTTTTTTTGTTTCAGATTCTCTCTTTGTTTCCCCGCTTTTATTTGTAATTGACCAGCGAATTACTAAGAAAAACAGTCCCTTCTCAATTTTTAATGTCTAGTTTGTCCTCTACTTACTTTTGATATATTTTTTTCATATTACATAGAAGTTCACAAAGAGTTTCTTGACCCAAAATCATGATATTTGAACCTTTATTTCTTGATTTACTTCAATAATTGTGATGTATCCATCTACTTTTGCTAGTTTATCTTCATGAACTGCCCTTGAATATATAGTACACAGATTTTGAAGAAGAGTGACGTGTCACAGGAATACAAGTCTCTTGCAATCCTGCCTCATCTTGCATGGGCACTCAGTCGCTAATAAATTTGATTTCATAGCGCCTTAGAGCAACGAGGGCTCGTTACACCTCACAGATCGACTCTGCCAGTGCTCCAGCGCACTATAGTGATCAGCCAGGTGTAAGAGGCCTATCCACGCTCAGGGAAGCCGCCATTGGGATGACCCCCCCCCCCCCCGCAGTATATTGAGGAAGATTATTTGTCTGTCGACGAATCATTCCCAGCCTACACCACATAATGAGCACTTCTCTTGCGATACCTCCCCATCCTTACTCACTGACTTAGTCGGCTGATAATGGAGAGGAGTCATTTGATTTCTTTCAAGGGCATCCCCCTTGCGAATGATTTTATGTCCGCCTTTGAAAAAGGGCGGCAGGTAGGCTGAACGTACCCACAGGAAAGTGTTATCTTCCCTGCAGCTCTACGGAAATGATTTATTCCTTTATGCATGAAGACCGAGTCTTTTCATGGCAAAAAGCATCCCCCCCCCTCAACATGATGGGGTGGGAGCTGAAGTGGATACCTGCTTCTCGGGTGCTGTGTATCCCTAATAATCCGGGGGGGGGGGCATTATGCCCTCCCCCCTGTCAGATTTTTGCTGGTACTTCCTAACACCACAAAATTTCGAAACAAAATTTCAAGAAGTTTTTTCCTGATCTCCATGCCCATTCTGATACCAGATTTATGGCGATCTGACCTACCGTGCGGATGTCCAATTACATTTACCAAACACATGTCACTGAAATTTTGCTATTTCTCTATATGACTGTGTATAACCCTATGGACAAAATCAGGAGCTTTTCCAATTTAAGTAAATCATCATTGTTTCAAATAGTGTAAATAATTACCACACACACACCCACACATACGCATGTGAAAACGCTTGACGAAAAGAAAGAAATACATAAGAAAATTGAAAAACAGTAATATACATAATAGGTAATTACCACATCTTTTTCTTTCAGGAATTGATGAGGGGGTTATGAAAGATGTAGCAAAAATTGCTATTCCTAAGGCTTTATTCAGTGAGAAATGCCAAAATCTATGATTTCTCGCATAAACTAGTATAAATTAATCAATTTTAAAAAATGAAAGGACTTTCGTAAATTTAGCTATACAACTTTGTAGTTTACCTAATTCTTGACCCTTGTGCAAAATTTTGAGGCAATCGGGCAACTCATGGCCGAGATCTCAGGGAGGGGGGCCATAATGCATACCTGCCAACCATTCCGATTTTGGCGGAATTATACCGATTTTTCGACCTCCATTCTGAATTCCGAATTTTAAAACCAAAATTCTGATTTTTGGGTTAATCAATATAGTGTTATTAGTGTTATTGAAACGGCTGTATGATGCGACTAACGCATGCATGGCTGTAAGATGCGACTAATACCTTGGTCACATTTGCTCTATGGCGGCCATACGGCGAGTCGAAAACAGCCGTTATATTAATTTTAATTCAAACCACCTACATGTAGTTGGACAAAAAAAATGTTAAAAAGGCTGTTTTCGACTCGCCGTATGGCCACCGTAGAGCAAATGTGTCCAAGGTAAATGCATATATATAAATATATATATATATATATATATATTTATATATATTTTTATATACATCTGTGTTTAAGGCAAATTTTTATTCTTCTTTCAATGTTCGTAATGCACCTTAACGCCCTCTACCTTCGTCTTTATGTCTATATGTGTATTATGACGGAATAAACCCATTCATAGACTTCACCCTTTCGTAGGATGTATGCATATATATACATTGCCCTTTTATCTTGCATCTAGATATACAGAGGCTTATGCTCTATTGATTTGCCATGTGTGCTCACAGAGCTTCATGGCCAGGGGCATACCTATTCAGGGCTTTACCGTTCGGTTTTTGCTGCATCGGCTGTTTTCCTTTTAGCTCGTTTTTCAAACTCCAATCTAGAATCTATTCTAGATTGTTGAAGTACTTTGTCCCAAATGCCCTCCAAGGAGGAAACAGCGTTGAAAGCTTCAGCATCTGCATCTCCCTTGAACTTAGTTACTAAGTTACCCACTGTTATCTGTGCCAGTCTAGCAAAAGTAGATGGATACATCACATTTATTGATGTAAACCATGAAAATACCTATCCCTCACCCCGTCCCCTTGCCTTGCGTGGCAACATGTCACTTTTGCAAGTGCTCAAAGAGGACGTGAAACGTGCATGCTAGCATTATATGGGTGTGAACGGAAGTAGAAGTGGTCATGAGTTTGCCAGGGGATGGTGCTATTGTGCAAAAATATGTGTTCTATATATTCAAGGGTAGTTCATTAAACTGAACAAGCAAAAGTACATGTAGATGGATAACATCCGATTGTCTCGTAATTTTCATGATTTAGAGCAGAATTTATTTAACATAAATCATGCAATTATACAATCATTTGATGGATTAAATATGTAATTTTATAGATTGTACCATGGAAAACATGTGTGCCTATTTCTGGTGTGATCGTGTGGTCGACGACTAAAATAATGATTTTGCGTTTTGTTTGACTTTCCAAGCATTTTCTACCTATGTTTTATTTTTGTTTTTGCCAGATGGTGCAATCCTTGTTGTAGAAGGGAAGAATGCCTCGGGTGAGCCTATTCTAATCCGAGGTAGAAAAGCAGGTTGGAGGACTAGAGGGATGTCTGATGAAGATTTTATTGCTGAGTTGACTGCTAGGAAAGAAGCGAGGAAACATACTGATGGGTAATTTAACTTCAATTTCTTTTCAACTTTGAGGCGCAGCTTTTCCGACGGCGGTGGCGGCGTCAGTATGAAATCTTAACCTAAGGTTAAGTTTTTTTAAATATCATCATAACTTAAAAAGTATATGGACCTAGTTCATGAAACTTGGACATAAGGGTAATGATATAACACTGAACATCCTGTGTGAGTTTCAGGCCACATGTACAAGGTCAAAGGTCATTTAGAGTCGTTGAACTTAGACCATTTTTGCGAATCAACATCAAAATCTTAACAAAGGTTAATACATGTATGCATGTACCTACCGTACCGCACATATATTGGTGGTACGGGGACGTGTCGCTTTGATGACCCCCTTCTCGCACCAAATTTTCGGCCATTTAGTGTCGACGAACTTTGGCCATATTGGAGGTATTTGCTGAATTGCCATCATAACTTTGACCGTTTATCGATCTAGTTCATGAAACTTACACATAAAAAAATTCAAGTAGTATTGAACATCCTGCATGAGATTCAGGTCACATGACCAAGGTCAAAGGTCCATTTGGAGTCAATGAATATATTTCATTATCATATGAATTTTGTTTATTTTTAAATAACTATTCAATAGTTGTTTTTCAAAGTCATCACTGCTGCTATATTGAATGGCACTTTTTCAAGACCAATTTTCTACTTTGGCTATTTACAAAGAATGCAACTTATTGTAGGTTTTGGGGTGACAAATTGTTCTACATCATCTTGTATTTCAGCATTGTTTCACTTAATTTCATATGGATACTGATCATAAAAACAATAATAAGCTCACCTTTTCAATATTCATGTTTTTTTTTTTATATATATCATATAAATGAGCCATTGTCTCACAAACTATTATTACCACATATAGATTTAGATGAATATCTGAGACTCATGTTATTGGGTTCTGCTCAAATTTTTAACCTTTAATTTAGTTTATCTGCAGGATATAAGTTTGTGAAAAGAATCAGTTTTTGTCTCACCTGCATAGCAGAGTGACAATATAGGCGCCACTTCCGACGGCGGTGGCGTCAACACCAAATCTTAACCGAAGGTTAAGTTTTTGAAATGACAGCATAACTTAGAAAGAATATGGACCTAGTTCATGAAACTTGGCCATAAGGTTTCAAGTATTACTGAACATCCTGCCTGAGTTTCAGGTCACATGACCAAGGTCAAAAGTCATTTAGGGTCAATGAACTCAGACCATGTTGGGGAATCAACATCAAAATCTTAACCTTAGTTTAAGTTTTTGAAATGACAGCATAACTTAGAAAATATATGGACCTAGTTCATGAAACTTGGACATAAGGTAACCTTCTCCTTCCCCCTCCCCTCCCCCTCTCCCTCCCCCTCTCCTCTTTCTTTCATTTCACTTTATTTCTTAACAATCTTGTATTTGTTTAATGGCATGCGCAAGATTTAAAACTTCTGAATAAAAAAAAACAGAATATGAAAGCTTGCTGCGCATTGACACTTGCGCTTTCGGGATAGTTTTGAAAGCAAGCATGATAGGGTTCTTTTGTTGAAGCACTTGCACTGGTTACCTGAAAAGAGGAATTATATCTTTGACTTTTACAATCCTAAATTGTGGAACAATTTGCCTGCCAACTTCAGTCTAATACATGAGTTAGATTTTCTAAAGGACATCTAAAACATGTCTATTTTGTCGTACATGGTAGTGTAGAGCTATGTGTAAAGCGCACAAAGTAGTTTTCATTGATTATGCACTGTATAATTATTATTGATGTTAGATATGGTCATACTGACGAGGGTGAATCATATGGAAGAACAGATGATGAGAGCTACATTGCAACTACCGATGATGCTGATTCATATGTGAGGACAGATGAAGAAATTAATATGAGAACAGATGACGAGTTCCAACGATCAGTTACAGATGACGATCATCGCGACCCAGCAAGGGTAAGCAAGTATACAAATTTTTCTTTCAATTTTGATTTCAAAATTAGCATTATTAACAATAAAAAGGAACATGCAGCTTGAAAGCTGAAGTCATGAAAATCGGTATTTCAATCGAGACAAAATGTCACTGTTTTTTACCTTGAATTGAAAAAAATTATTGCCTCTTCTTGAAAATTCAATCATGCGTGTATTTAATTGCGTATTTCCAGGCAAGACTGCATGAGCCATTCCCCTTGTTTTTAATTTGTGATCCCTGTTACTACAACTCCTTCAAATGACTTCAATGTGTGAATCATGGGCGATAGATCAACAAATTGTTAACTTTATGATCTCTCTTTCCTCCAGCTAGATGTAAGCAGAGGGCCCTTTGAGCGTGATAGTTTTACAAGAACCACAACTGATGAGGAAGGTAAGAGAGGATCTGATGATGAAACCAGACACAAGGAGAACGTACGCCAGTGGATCAATCGCTAAAGGGCCGTATTACCTTAAGCACCGACCCCTCATCCTCTCAATACTGTTTTGAATATTGTTTCGACATGACAAACATTACATTAGAGCTAAAATCCAGAGCATCTTTTAATACCAGCTTTATGAGTATTTGAATTTGAATCTTGTGGTTGTGATATATGTATTTTTTTTCAGGAATTAATGTACAAATAGACAGAAAAAACACATTTTCACCAAATGTGTTTGCACAATTCAGTACAATGATCAAACAATGCTGTTGGAAAAATTATTCCTATAATCTTATTTCCTCTCTTAATGTCCTTACAAATTTCTGTGGATCTTAGATAGACCTTTTGTGGTTGAAACAAGTGGAATCAAGTCAGACCCAATCCCTATTACGATTTCTTCTGAATCTCAGTTTAAATTGGATTTATCCTAGACAATGTACAAAAAACAAATAGCAAGTCCCAAATGAGTCTTGGGAGTTTATACCAAGTATTTGGGACTAAAGATCTCCAAACCCAACTATGCCAAGTGAGTAAAAAAATACTTGGCACCTTACAAATCCCCAATTTAAGGAAAACAATCTTTCTCCCAAATAATTTGATACCATATATCTGTGGTATCTCTTCATGCTTGGATAATCAGGAGGTATTCTTTGCAGTGATGTAATTTTTTATTTGCCAAAATAAGGCATGACTGCAATGAATCCAGATGCCAATGAAATTAACTTCAGGGACCCGTCTTACAAAGAGTTACGAGTGATCCAATCAATCGTAACTATGGAAATCCATCAGTGTCATAATTTTTTCTACAGGAAATTTGCACATTGTCCTTGGTAAACATAGAGAAGCACAGTGAATTTTCAAGAAAACAGTTAATGCATGAATATACATCAAAGTTGGAAAATATTTTGAACAAACATGCATAATAGATGTTGACATTGCTGGCTGTCCATAGTTGCGATTGATCAGATCAATCACAACTCCTCGTAAGATGGGCCCCAGAGATGATACTAAAAAGTATAAATTATTGAAAAGATGTTTTGAAATGGATTTTAACCCTGATGGGACTGGGTATGTATTGACGACTGGTGCCGTCTTACAAAGAGTTGCGATTGCAATCGCAACTAAGGAAAGCCAGCAAAGTCAACATATAAAATGCATGTTTGTTCAAAAAATACATGTAAATGTATATTTCTCTACATCTGTGTTTAAGGCGAATTTTTTATTCTTCTTTCAATGTTCGTAATGCGCCTTAACGCCCTCTACCTTCGTCTTTATGTCTATATGTGTATTATGATGGAATCAACCCATTCATAGACTTCACCCTTTCGTAGGATGTATGCATATATATATATAGATATATATATAAATTGATTGATTGATTGATTGATATAGTGATTTTTTTAATAATGATCAAGATTTGAAAATATAATTTTACAAGGGTACTGCACAAATTCTACTCGGTCAAAATGAACGATGTTATTACACATGCAAGCTTCATTTATCTTTACTAAGCACAAGTTAATAACTAAGAGATTGGTTGGATTTAATTGGTCTATGAATGGCAAAAGAATGACCCATGAAAATGAGATGGGATTGTACAAACATACCAGTTTGTTACATATGTCCTTCACTTGCATGTTTAAATGATTGGATCAATCATCTACAGGAAGTTAACATCCAAATTTTAAATGACTGAAACAGTTACACAGGTTTAGGGGGGGGGGATTATCTGTACACAGTGTTGGTTGTATGGGATACACACAAGGGATGGTATTTTTAGATCCATTTTGTCTCAGATAAAATGAAATGAATATAATCTCATTAGACTTTTGGGCTATGATTTCAAAGGTTAAAGGTCATAAAACTCCTCGCAACAACTTTTGTGTCCAGTGGAGAATCTGTTCATAGTTCATATTGGAAAGATGCTTTACTTAGATAAAAGTTTTTTCAAACTTTTAAAGTTTGGCGCATGTATTCATAACTGAACTGGCATTGATGAAGTCATGAATTTCAACTGTGCATAAATAAGAATCTATTTATCTTTGTATTTTCCCAGTTTGATTTGCCATGCTGTCACAAAATATTTATTTCATTTGTATATACATGTATACTGCATATTTTCTTGGTGTGTTAACGTCTGATCCTCTGCTATTTATTAAGATCTCTCTATTATCACATATTTTTTAAAGCATAATAGTGAATTGCTTTAGAGGTCATGAATTAATTTCATTTAATTACATTTTATTATCATTTTTATTGTTTTCATCTGTACTAAAATATAATTTATGTAGTTTACAAGCTTAAAGTCTTTGCTTATGTAATGTTAGTTGAGTTTAATTGTTATAATAGATTGTGTATAAAAAGTTTACCCTTTTCTTTTTTAACAAATTTTATGATATCAGGAGAGAATTAAAATAAACCAATATAGGGTATTTCAGTAGATGTATATTGGCAGGAAGTAACTAGTTTAGAAGATAAAATGTATGACATGTAAGTTATTTGTACATATTATTGTGACTTTGTGATACAGAGTATGTGAGATTTGATTAAAGGGTAGGCCTATTATATGTGATTGATTATTCCTCATGTGCGCTTAACAAATTAGCCCTACAATAAATGTACTACAACTCAAGTTTTAGGGACTTAATGATCATTTTTGTTACTGAATGACAAATGTTACTGAACACATGGCATTTAACTTCTGCTCAATATATTCATATACGATATAGCAACAAGAAATTTATTAACCCTTAAACTGAAATTTTTAGGGATTCATATGTTTTCCTAATTGTTTTAATATTTCCTGTTACTACAAAGATGTACACGTTTGTGAGCATGACACAACAAGAATTGGTCAATTGCAACTTGTTATCACTCATTTTTTTTTTGCTTACAAATTTGGTCTAATTGCCATTTTACTCATTTATAATTAGTCAATTTCAGGTGAATAGGATATACCCATTTCACATATTCATTGGCCTGTATTCTGAACTCGGGTTTAATTTAAACCCTGGTTTAAAGTTATGGTTTAACTATGGAGAGCCAATCAGGGTACAAATCTCTAACAGTACACATCCAATTTATTAACTCATATGACGCCAAAATTTTCAGGGAGTGATAATTGAATTATTTTGAAGTATTTTCTTCATTATGAAAGCAAAAGGATATAGAATAGTAAATATAAGAAATAGAAGCAGAATTGTTTAGTTTTTGGCTCCCCATGATTTGAGACCAGACTTAGACCATGGTTTAAGTTAAACCTGACTTCAGAATACAGTGGCCCGTATTCTGAAGTCAGGTTTAACTTAGACTCAGGTTTTAAAATGTGGTTTAAGTATGGGAAGCCAAAAGTATCAAATTTTTTTATTAAGTTGTACGTTTCTTATGTTTAGTGTGCTCTTTCCTGATTCATCGATGGTGAAGACAATAATCTATATATACTTCCTAGACGATTATGAATGATTTGAGAGCCAAATGAGCTGAAATATGATATCTCTACCGTTAGTGATTTATGTAACAATTGGCTGTCCATACTTAAACCACAACTTTAAACCTGAGTTTAAGTTAAACCTGACTTCAGAATACGGGCCATTGAGTCTAGCACCACTGATTCTGTACGATTAGATGAACTGCTCATAAACCAAATTTGTAATAATGCAAAACTGTAAGGAGACAAGGCCATATTTGCAATAGACTAAATGGCCAGTAGGCTTAGTGAGTGTTAAATAGTTTGACCAAAAAGCATTGGAGCATCTGCTAGTAGCCAAAGTGTAATGCTCCAAAAGGATTTGAGCAAATTTACTTGGCTACAATGTTCCCTATTTTCTGTGTAAGAATAAAATTGTCACAAATATGCAATTCATGCTCAAATCTTATATTTCGTTTTCTTTGCCCCCTCTTCTTTTTTTCTTTTATGCAACTGCCCACTGTAGGTGGTTATCTTAGTCATTATATTTTCAGGTTATCAGTCCATCCCATTTTTATTCATAATTAAAAGACTGATGTATTTCAAGTATGTTATGAGGTCAAAAGACCAAAGGTCATGTATATTGTTCTGGTGATAATTGAAGAAAGCTGTTTAATGGATCTACTTGAAATTCTCTTCATGTATTCATACCATATGAGTTGCTGAGTTGCATTGGCAAATAGTCTTTGACCATGTGGTATTTTGTTTCTAATTAAAAAATCCTGAACCAAGGTCAACATTTTGAATTTTTAAGAGGGATTTTGAAATTATTAGATAATGAATAAAACTTGGGATATAATGATTAACATGCCTCATAATATTAGATAAGTTTAATTTCAGGTTAATGCTTCACGGTCAAACATAATTTCAGATCAGTTAATTTGAATAAGAATTTATATTTTAAATGTTAGACTTCAGAAGTTACAAAGAGCAGCTGCATGCATCGTATCGTTATCCAGCAAGCACAGTCACATCATCCCTATCTGGAAAATTCTTTAGTGGTTGACCCTGATGCATAATCTTCAAGATTTTTCTTTTGGGCTTTCATATTGTCTACAAAACTTCCCCTAGTCATAATAACTTGTTGATTCATAATTACCAATGCTCCCGTACTTTACAATCCTCGACTTTTAATTTATTACTAGTTCCGTTTCTAAGAAATCTTAGGGTAATGGGCCTTTTCTCATGCAGGGCCAATCCAATCAAACCAGCACCCCCTGTTGTCCCCATGGCCCTAGTGTTTTTGATGGATGGTCACTTTCATTTCAGTGTATTCCTTGATAAGGTTTGAACCTGTAATGTATTTATTGCGAAGCGCTGTGAGCATTTAATGAAGATGGAAAATGTGCTCTTTAAATCGTACAGATTATTATTGTCAGTAGTAGTAGTAGTAGTATCATCAAATTAAATGAAACTGTAAGAGATGGTAATTGAACATTGATGATACATGTATGAAATATGTTTGGTCATGGTCTTAAAGGTTATTTTAGGTCAACAAACCTAGGATTTCATTGTAAAATGAAAGTTTTTTTTGTTTTCCTCTTTCTGGAAAATTAAATAATTGTATTCAAAGTTAGCAGTACTGGAGTTACATGTGAGAGTACCGGGGGCATTCCAATTGTGATTTTACCACTTTGGGGCCACCCCTGAATTTAATAAACACATTGGTCAGAGATGATTTGGCATAGGTAACATATAGGCTTTGTATACAAATGTATGCAGGTATGTGTAATAAATGGGCCTCTTCCAGTGTTGTTTGCTCAGAATAGGCAAGGTTGGTGAATGCTGAGCAGTAGATTGACTTTATAGTTGAAACTGGTCATACCATACATAGACAACAAGACAAATGCTGTAAAGTACAAAAAGCTGATCATGCATCCTGTGCGAGTAAATGTGTATATATATATATATATATATATATATGTATATATACTGTACCTTATCGTCCAAAGCAGTTACTATAGGGGAGGATGGTCGCGTATTAGAACATTCACTTCATTCCTACTGTCTGCAGGCTGCATGTACAGCGACGTGCTGTTGATAGTGTAATGATGAATACAAACTTGAACAAAGAAGGTAGAAAGGGTTTGCAGCCTTGATCGTGAAATGGGAACTCCATTTTGCTTTACACAGAAAATATATAACACAAAATTCTATATATGCGACTGCAATTAATTAGTGCACGCTCTTAAGTTCAAGCAGGCAGAGACGATTTCCGATGGAAAATTCACCTCTTTGCGAAAGTCACGTGAAGCGGCGAGCGCAAACGAAACATCTAAAAATTCTAAATTTTCCGGAATAATCGTTAAATTTGGAGCAGTTTATCACCATTTTCGTTATTTTTTTAGCCAGAACGACATGCGTACCAAAATTTCCGCCAGAATCTCAACTTTTACATGAACTACTTTTTAGCTTGGCCAAGGCCGGGGTGGAAATGGATGTCTGAATTGACGAATCTTAGCGAAAGGGCCTGGAACCATTATCACCTTCACGAAAATTTGAACAACAAATGCAAAAACAAATTTTTTAAATATTAATTATTACTTTGAATTATTTATTTGGTCCTTTCATGAGACTACACTGTCAACAGCTCTGCTACAGCCTGGGGCAGCCTGCAAACACAACTCATATAGTAGGCACAAGATGGCTGTTCTAATACGTGACTACCCTCCCCTACTGTAATCGCTCTGGACGACTCTCCAAGGTCAAAAAAAGATTTCAGTTCATGAACATGACTTCAGCTATATATATGTATATAAAACTCACCTTCACCCAACAAAGGAAATTTAATTGGTGGTTTTGAAAATCTGTCTATCTGACGGTCAATCAGATCGGGGTCGCCCGAGCCACTATAAACCTGTCTCTGTGGTCTAGTGGTTAAGGCACCGGCATTCAAAGCTGAGGGCCCGGGTTCTATTCCCGGCAGGTACATTTTTCGGCATCACCAATTTTTCCAATAGGCAGATAGCTCTGGGGAACCTTGATTTAAGCTCTGCCTACCATTGTTCTTTTCATTAATTTCTTACATATATATATACACGCACAGGTATATATATACATGTATGTATTATATATATATGTATCTATAAATACCTGTTTATACATTGCGTCCCAAAAAAAAAAAATTTCATTTACATCATCTTACAATTCAATCATTCCTCTACATTTTGAAACCTAATATGTGATGAACACTTCACGTATTGATGAGCTAGACGAGTTTGAAATTTTAATGTCAAAATCTGTTTGCGCAGAAAAATTGGACAAGATTGATTTGTGATACCACTGCCCTGCTTATTTGATGATTGACTCATGAGCATTTCTTTTCTATTCTTTGTTAAGTTTCTCTCGCTGAACCTTGAAAGAGTGTGGATTGAGATTAACACTTGAGTGTCTGCACAAATTGTTTCTGATAGGCCTCAATATTCATGGTTTGTAAGCTGCCATGCATGAAAGATTTGCTAAGCTGTTGGTCTCAAACATGAGGTTCCACTGTTGCCATAAGTATCAAAGTCATAATAAAAAACGTGTACCGGTAGTAATTGCAAAATCTATCTCTGAAAACAGATTTTCTTTTTTGTGGGATGCACTATATATATATATATTTGGACTTCAAATCATTATCAATTATTTTCAAAATGCAATTTTCTGTAATTGATCTCAATGCATTTAGCATTAAAATCTTGAATAAATCTTTGTATTAAAATTATGGGGATGATAATCAAGAACTGGCGGATCCAGGAGGGGGCACGTGCCCACCCCCCCCCCCCCCCCCTTTGAGAAGCAAAATTAAAATTTGTAATGTAAAATTTCCATTAAAACAGAGGTGTGCCCTCTCTTTTTAAATTGAAGACCTTTTTATTTTATTTTTTGGCTTGTCAAATTTTCTCGGGTACGAATTATCCTTAATTTGTGGTTGAATTTTTTTTTTTATGGCGTGTCAAAATTTTCCTCCGAAAATTCCCCCCCCCCCTTTTGGAAAATCCTGGATCCGCCCCTGCTTGGTTGTTCAGGTGTAAAGAGTTAAATCTTATTTTAGTGATAAATTAACCATAACCTTTAAAATACTCAATATTTGTATTCATGAAGTAGTGTATGCATAGAAAATAATATAGATTTTCATTTTAGTACTCATTTGTGGATTAGATGCTACTGTTGTATAAAAAAAGTCAATGTTTTGGTCTTTAAACAGTGATTTATGTCAGGAAGGAAAGAACATGTTGAATCGCAAATCTTGTATATTAGATATATTGTAATTAAATGAAACAAATAGACATACATGTACCTATCTAAATCATTTTTGTTGTTGTGTGTGCAATTAAAGATGTAAATACAAAGAGTGGGATTGATGTTAAAAGTATGTTGCTCCAGCGATCCTGCAAAAGTTTGTTTATGCTAATTTAAAAAAAAAAAAAAAAATCAAAGGTACATGGAATACACACATGAAAGTCCCAGGTTAAATTCCTGGCACATTTTTGAAGCAAGAAGCATTCAAGAATTGAGTAACAATGAACTGCAAAGTAATTCATCCAGCTTTCCTCTTAAGATATACTAGTACTGCTATTATTATTATTATAATAATTATTATTACTGTTATTATTATTGCTATTATCATTATTATTATTATCATCATTATTATTAATAGTAGTAGTAGTAGTTTTGTCACAGTAGATTTGGGCCTACCCTGTGTCTGGAATCTTTTGACAGCAGTGTGTGGTCTTGTTAACAGAATACCAATCACACCAATAATTAAGTTTCAGAAAACCTTTATCATAGTGAACTATTCTAACAAAGATTGCAGGTTATAAACAAAGTATAAACATATGCAGATATTAACAGATTTATACAATTCAATGATTAATGATGGTGCTTATGTACATGTATTTCTTCTTTTCTTATCTGATTCTTAATTGGTTTCTTTTTTTTTTCAATTCTATTCTTTAATCCATTTCCATTCAAAACACAAAGTAATATAAATCAGATACAATTTTACATACATATTTCGTTAAAAAAAAAAAGTATAAAATTTAGCATAAATGGAAATGAGGGGGTCCACTAAAAGCAACGCTTGTAAAGTGTGGATCCCCCTTCTTGTTGAGTGTCCTGACGATGTCTGACGTCAGCTCCTATCTCTGGATAGACATATGGACCAATGATTCCGTCCCATCTCTTTAACTCCAGTTACAGATCATACCAACTTCTCGTTGGTGTTTTACTGATTTATACCGATTCCAATTTTGTCAATGATATCAGGTTGTCCTTAATCACACCTTGTTGTATTCACCGAGAGCTGAATATCGTATCCACATGAAAATTCGCAATGCAGTGTCTCTAACACGTAGCAGAGGCGTCGATCCTGGGGGGCAGGGGGGGTGATCGCCCCACCAATGAAAATATTGGGGGGGGGGCAAACATATCATTTTGCCCCCCCAATAATTCCGGATGTACCAAAAAAAAACAAGATTGTAATGTTCAGCAAGCGAGATTGAGATACACAACTCGTTCTTTATTTAAAATCGTGCAAAATTTTTTATTGATTGGGCAAACCAAAGCCAAGGGGCAAACCCTATCGGACCGTACCGATACCCCCGCGTGCACACATAACCAACACACACACGCCCTCCACTGATTCACTTACCCCCAGTGATTCACCTAACCCACTGATTCACTTTCCCCGAAAAAAAGTGACTATTCAGGGGTGTGTGTATGCGTGTTCTGGGGATGTAGTGTGTTATGTGTTTGATAGTCGTATCGTACCAAATAACAAGTCCAGGAGGTGGACTAGGGAGATGGGGAAATAAAAGAGAGATATAAGGGGGGTAGATAGAAAGGGAAGGTAAGAGAGAGAGATGAGAAAGAAGAGGAAAATCAGAGAGAAAGAAGCCAAAGAGAAAGGAAAAATAATAAAGAGGGAGATCGAGATGATATAAAGGGGAGAAATAAGAGAGAGAGGGGCATGAAAGTAGAAATGGAAGAAATAGAAGGGGATGGAGAAAAGGGAGGATACAAGAGATGGACAGAAGAGGAAAATCAGAGAAAATGAGATGAGATTGAGATGAATAGTTGAATGAGAAGGGAGGTTTAAAAAAAAGCTAGAGAAAAGGGACATGATTTCTAATCGTTAAAAGATTTTTTTTTAATGCAACCAGCTAGTAGGCCTTTATTGTGCAGACAAATTGTAGGCCTAGGCCCTACAGAAAGCATATTTGTTGTGGGGCCTTTCTTTGTCACAGTGTGCGCGGGAAAAAGGTCGAGTTTTTTATAATTTGATGTCTGTATGTTTACTCCGCTTTAATACAAAAATGTGACTAAATCAACATTTTCAGTTATGAAAGTATTCAAAAACATAAAGTTCATGATGTAACAAAGCAAACTAAAACTTTAAAGGACAAGTCCACCCCAACAAAAAGTTGATTTGAATTAAAAAAAGAGAAAAATCCAACAAGCATAATACTGATGTAAAATAAGAAAGTTATGACATTTTAAAGTTTCGCTTAATTTCACAAAACAGTTCTATGCACATCCTGGCCGGTATGCAAATGAGGAGACTATGACGTCATCCACTCACTATTTCTTTTGTATTTTTTTATATGAAATATGAAATTTTCCAATTTTCTCCTCATTGTCAAGTGATTAACGATTAATTCCTCCCTGAACAAGTGGAATTAGCACTGTTTAATACTATATGGTTCAGTCAAGTTGGTCCTTATTATCAAATCAATAAAAAAAATGAAATATTGTATAATTCAAACAATAAAAAACTAAAGAAATAGTGAGTGATGAACATCATCGACTGTCTCATTTGCATGTCACTGAGTTGTGCATATCACTAGCTGTTTTGTGAAAAATAAGTGAAACTTTAAAATGTCCTAACTTTCTTATTTTACATCCGATTTTGATTAAATTTTCAGCAGTATGCTAGTTTGATTTTTCTCTATTTATTCACATCATCATTTTCCTGGGGTGGACTTGACCTTTAAACAGCACAAGGAACACTTTCTTTGCGTTCCTTTCTCCCATCTGCCTACACGCAGCATAATTTGTCGACCAGCCAGTATTGACCTAGCAAAATGGCGGCGCGCTCAGTCGAGCGTGAAGCCCGATGCTCTTCGTTGCCGCACGGCTTTGTGTACGTTGGGAATAGGGACACGTATTCCACGTATTTCTAGTTCAGTGCGAAAACCCTGTTTTTGGGCGGCCATTTTGAAAAATCCAAGATGGCGGCCACGGTGCAAATGGAAACATTGTTTTTCTGAATCCTTATACAATAACCTTTCAAAAAATGTATAATTTTCAATTTCTCCAAAAAATCCGGCGAAATTACATAGCGAAACTGACTAACATGTTTTATTTTAACTTTTGAATTCAATTGACAAAAAGTGAGTACTCTAGTTTCACTCCTCCTGTGCATCGGACGGCCGATTGTACCTAATACACATTTCATTTCTCTGTTCCAGGCTTTAAATGGTGAAATAATGGTCTGTAATGCTAACATAAATCATTTTCTCAACTCGGGACTATTAAGGATAAAGATGTATTATGTATATTTTAACGAAATTTCTCCATTCAAATGTCATCTCTGACCATGCGTACGCTTCTACGCGAGTGTTGATTTTACGGGCGTAAATCCAGGGGGATTGGGGATATATCCCCCTCGACATTCTCCCCTTTTTTCTTCTCTTTTTCTGGGGGGGGGGGGGTGGGGTGGGGAAGGGTGGATTTTTTAGGACGGGTTGTTTTGTCCTTTATCAAACTATATATTTTTGATAACTTTGTATTTATTTTGTGAGTATTTCCCTCTCATGTATTTATTTTTTTTCTCATTTGATTATCTGTATTTATACTTTGTTATTTTGTTATTTGTTGTGTTATCTATTTTGTGAGGGGCCCACATTGTACAAGCATTGCTTTTTAGTGGGTCCCTCCATTTCCATCTTAATTTAATTTCTATTGAAATATAGTATACATATTTAAAACTACAATGTGTTGCCCAAATTGTCTAAGTGTTTTTTCACAACATATGTATCATTAATTTTTTTTGCAACGGATACAAATATTTATGTTTATATATGGTATACAATTTGTTTTTGTTTGATGGAAGTGAATAAATAAATTTGAATTTGAAATTTGAATTTGAATGTTATAAATTGCCGGAGGTTTATCACAGAAGCAGAAAATATTCTAAAGGGGGCTAACGTGGGCACCATGAAAGATCTGACTAATCAGAGTATACTTCCGGTTCGTCTCTCTGTTTGCTTATTGGGCTCACAGGCCTAATTCATTTCCCATAGACACGTGTATTAAAGTGGCACTTAAAAGAATTCATAAAAAATAAGGAGGAAATTCGAGGGTTGAATGTTTACTACCAGTGGATAGGATAAATGTCCGACATTCCATATCTGACCAGAAAAGGGTACCTCGACCCGCTCATTTGAAAAATAAATCAGCATTTATGAAGACTACACCTGACGGGACCAAATTCATCAATTGAGAGAGTAAAATGACCCTAATTCTTCCGCCAGTAAAAATATAGTTCCATAGTGGTGATACATCTTTCCCATTTTGAAAAAGTAAGTTCAGTAGGTACCCTCCCTAAAATCAGTGTTAAATTGTCAGTCATATTCATTCATTTTTGTCAATCAGCAATATCAAATTTAACAATTGAGCAATGGGTTGGCTCGAATGAATATCTATGGCCTGCCAGTTGTGATTAGGCCCGTGCAACCTGTGTATTATATGGCACATGAAGGTTTCTTTTTTTTATTTAACTTCCTGGCTTTTCTTTAACATCTGGGGCATTTTCACCACAGATGGACACAGAGGCAAAAAAATCAAGTTAATATTCATGTCAAATGCTTTATGTTTTTTAATGAAACAAGACCTGAAGTTTCTGAGACAATTTTTTTTTCAGACTCTGGCAGCCATTTTTTATTTCAAAATGGCTGCCAAAGTATGGATACAAATTAAGTGTTGAAAATAGTATATTGATACATATTTTGTTTTGACAGATTTTTAAAGAACAGGTTTGATCATGATGTTTTCGCCTGTGATTTAGCTTGCTATTATAATTACACTTTTTAAAATCCCATAGAAAGAAACTCCAGTAATTCATTCATCTGATAAAAAAACATTGATGAAGTATGTGATATGGTATGTAATGTCAGTTACCGAAAACATGAACTTTTTTTTCTCATTTCCTGGAAAAGAGGATATATTATATGAAACTTGGTAGATTTCCTCTCTAGGTAACACCCCTCCCTTCTACACCAAAATTAAAGGAGAATGAAACTCTTGGAGCAAGTTAGCTTTTGTGAAAGCAGAAAAATCAAAGAATAAGATCAACAAAACTTTGAGTAAAATAGGACTAGCAATAAAAGAGTTATGAGCATTTGAATGTCGAGATCACTAATGCTATGGAGATCCTCCCATTGGCAATGCGACCAAGATCTGTGATGTCACGCACGTACAACTCTCCCATTCGGACACTGAAAATATACCCCAAAACATATCTTTTTGCTCATTCTAATCATATGACAAACGATTCATCAATGATATAATGTTGTGAAACCTCTGTACTTGTCATCTCATAAAGAAAACACATAACCTTGTGATAGACTCTATAAAAGTGAGAATATAAGTGAAATAAGTACTAAAGTAATGAGGGAGTTGTACGTGTGTGATATCACAGATCTTGGTCGCATTGCCGATGGGAGGATCTACATGGCACTAGTGATCTCAATATTCAAATGCTCATAACTTTCTTATTATTTATTCAATCTTCCTCAAACTTTCAACAATATGTTTCTTTGATTTTTCTCTTTGATATGGATTCAGCTAGTTTCAAGGGTTTCATTCTCCTTTAAAGATTACCAATTAACAATGAAGCCATAGAGTACCATTAAATATGTCAGTTACCAAGTGGAAAATGCAATGTCAGTTACCGAGATGTAATGTCAGTTACCATGATAAAACGTTGGTTACCAATATTGAAATGCAAATATGTGGTCAATTTTATGGTGAAGAAATATTGTTTACTTGTTATTTAAGTCTTTCACTTTAAAAGTCACACCAGGAGCTTGCTATTGACTTTTAAAAGGTACGTGTATAGTTCACAAGGAATACTATATGAAATTATGAAGGAAGTTGCATTCCCATCGTGCAAAAAAATAACTATGAAATTGTTTTGTACATGCACTTTAATACCAAGTACCTAATTGTTTGTATCAGACAATTTTTTGGTTGTTTTTTTTTTTTGGGGGGGGGGGGGTAGGGGGTACTTTTCCCAACCTATTGCCTAAATCTGCAACATTTTTTAAGCTTAACATTGTGATGAAGGGGATTTCCAGGGTCCCTTTTTTAGTTTCTAGGATTCTTTTGAGCATTGCCTCGCTAAAAGAAAATTCCTGGTTTTTATACCTGTTAGTAGTGTGGATGTGTGATACAATTTTGTTTTTGGTTTACAAGTTTAGAGGAAAAGTGTAATTTGACAGTTCTGATCAATGTTGCATGCATCTACTAAAACTGGTTTTTTTTTCTTCTAATTTACAAATAGTTCAGTTTCAGTTTAGAAGCTGGAGTTTATTTTTTGTTGACAGTTTAAAAAAAAAATTAGCAAAGAAAATGATTAAACAAATTATGAAGAGAATTGAAATCCGACAGATATGAACAAGCATTGCTTGCACTGACCAGAATAGAAATCAATAAAACTACATGGCTGCATGAGATTGGGGGAGGGGTACGTGTAGCCTAGGGGAGGAGACCCTTATTCATTTTTGCCTTTTTTGAGGGGAGGGGGAGGTTGGAGAAGGAAAAGGTTTAAAAAGTCAATATAAAACTGATGAATATATTATGGGTGTATAGTCAGAAAAATCCATGTGTACAGTCAATGCAATATCAAATTACTATAGGAAAACATGTAGCTGCTATGACCCACCCCCCCCCCCCCCGAGTAAGTAAAACATACATTTCTTATCTTTTGATAATTAAAAATGTGAAGTATTATGAAACTTTTATGATTTTAAAAAGCCTTACATATAAGTACCAAGAAAATTATGCCTTTGAAAATCATATAGCACTGGTAAATGTTAATGTGTATTGTCAGTTACCGACAAGTAATGATAAAAATGTTCAAATCAAAGAAAGGAATTAAGAGAAAGAAAAAGTTTTTTCATTGAAATGTTCCTAGAAACTCGGGTATACTTCCACATCAAGCTCACTTTCATGTGAAGCCCTGCACAGAAGATACAATGCAATGATTCCACACATTTGACTTCCATGTGTTATCTCTATGGCAAATTAAGTGTAATGTCAGTTACCGTAATGTCAGTTACCAGCATGGTTGTGGAAAAATTATCATAGCCCCCAAAAGACAAAAACGTATTGTTTAATATTTTGACACATCTTAACCTAGTAACGGAGGTATATTAACATATTCAAATTATTACTCTATCTACTGAGGGACATGAGATATTTCAATTTTAATGAACACCCTGAAATTGCATGTCCTTTTGCGTAATGTCAGTTACCGACACATTTTTGCTTGCTGATGCGTAAAAAAATGTGGTTACATAGGAAAACTTAGTATCAGAGTATAAAGCAAGGTTCACTTTATTAACTCTATCAAAAGCAAACTCCTATCATTTGTTGTTTTAGAGATACACACAATGAAAGGTGTGAAAACATTGTGCCGTGTAATGTCAGTTACCGTGAAAATGCCCTCTGTACACTCACTTTATCACAAAGAAATGCATGAAATATACAGATGTGTTATGTAATGACCAATTTTAATGTTACTCCTATAGTCTAGTGCCCTATGGATTTACACACATCCTACCTGTCTAGATGTAGCTCGACAATGGATGCAATGTAGGGCCCAACATCCTATAATGCAAAATTGTAGATATGCATAGTGTGCATATCTGGATGCAAGTACTGCCCACAATTATAAATACCAGATTCACACGAGTTAAATGAGATAACAATAAAAAGAAATGAGAATTAACATACAAGCGTACTATACATTCACATCTTCCTATGACAAGGGGTGTAAGAGAGAGATAGGGAGAGAGGGGGGTTAGATGGCTTGTATTCTAAAGCCAAAGGAATGGGGGCTAGTCTGGCTACAAATAAGTAAAAGTTAGAACAAGATAGCAGTAGCACTCATTCTCAGCCACCCCCCCCCCCCCCAGACATACTTACCATGCTTTTCTCTACCCCACCCCTCCTTGAATCCACCACTATTCAGTCAAATACTAAAGTTCTCTGTTCTCCATCCCTTTCCCATGAACCAATTTCACAATTGCAATTGATCAAAGCCTATCTAATGTTTAGTATCCTGTAATGGGTGCTTTACACGAATAGAGCAGTGCTCGTTGGTATACAAAAACATGCAACGCAGAGGTAATATTAGCCTTCACAACCTAGCCTAGCCTCGGTATACAAACACAGATGATCTACTAATCACAATTTGTTACCTGATATATACCCCCTCTGTAGCCTTGAACATAACCATCAAGTTCAGTTTTTGGACCTCTTGATGGCTGAAACATGCATACTAGTGAGAATAATTTGCTACTGAAGAGTTTGGGCTGGTGTTTCATCCACTAGGGTATTCTCCTTGTAATAGGCCTAGTCTTGGTTGTATTATATGGCACATGAAGGTTTCTTTTTTTATTTAACTTCCTGGCTTTTCTTTAACATCTGTACACTCACTTTATCACAAAGAAATGCATGAAATATACAGATGTGTTATGTAATGACCAATTTTAATGTTACTCCTATAGTCTAGTGCCCTATGTTTTTACACATGTAAGAAATGAGAACTTACTTAACATAAAAATATCTGATTGACTCACCAGCACTGAGGTCCAATATGCGAAGGCAAAAATGTAGAAAATCTAGTGGCGATTAATTCATCGGGATCCTTTAATGCGATGTCCATAAACAAGATAAATGCGAATGAAGAACAATGTCGCGATGAAGAACGACCGCGCACGTGAGGCCTCAGCGAAACGCGTCGCGAATAGGGTGATCGTGACACGAGATGTTCTCCTAGAAATATTACACGCTGTCCACTTGGATAACACAAGCGATGAATATATATTTACATATGTCCAAAATCAAAAGGATGGAAAATGAAGAACTTGAAATCCTGATGATGAAAAATAAATCCAAAGTAAGAGCTATTTGTTGTGTTGCAAAGAAAAGTGACTAGCAGAAATTGTACATGTCCTTACTAGGTGAAGACTTTCTACCGCGTGTGTTGGAGTGTAAAAATTAACCATGAGGTTGCTCTCAGCTTAAATCTGATTGGCTAGTCGTTGCTAAGTGAGAAAAACATCCGCTTAGAGATAGACAGGAGAATCAAGTTGAATAGGCTAACTGAGAGGTGCTCCATGAAAAGAATTAATTAAGTTGTATTAAATCAGCTGTCTTTGCATGATCAATGTAAAATAAAGTGATCAAGCTCTGATCATGTTGAAATCAGTGTTTGATGAAAAGAAAACCACTACAATACTCCCCTCCTAGATCAACGAACAAGAGTTAAGTTGATCGATACAAAGCATTGGTCCCATGATAATGTAAGATGTCCTTTCATCCATTGGAAAACTGGGCAAAATGAGCTGGAAAATGGACGCGGCGACCTGATCTGGTTGTCCGCACCGGTGGAGTAGAGGCAGTAGGAGTAGGTAGCGATGAAAATGATGCATGATGTTGAATTGAATTGTCCATGCTTGTAATAGATGGCAGATGAGCAACCTTGAGACGATCAACGCTGACGGAATCATTCTTCCCTTTCACTTCCAAAATGAAAAACTTTGGCGTCCTACTAACAACTCTGTAAGGTCCATCATATTGCGGCTGAAGTGATGGCCGGACAGCATCACACCTGATAAATACATGCGAGCAATCTTGCAAATCAGGTGGAACATGCGATGTAGTAGTTTGAGAACGTGTTCGTGCAGGGTTGATGTCAATCATATAGTTGCGAAGGCGATGAACATAGTCGCCTGGGTTGGAGAAAGAGTCCGGAGTCGTTGGTGCCACCAGCTGACCTGGAACCTTCAGTGTAGTTCCATACACCAGTTCTGCTGGTGTACATCCAAGATCCTCTTTTACCGTTGTGCGTATGCCCAAAAGTGCGATAGGCAAAAACTCTTGCCATTTGCTGGGATCAGATTGCGCTCGAAGTGCTGCTTTGAGCTGACGATGGAATCTCTCCACAATACCATTGGCCGCAGGGTGATACGCAGTGGTGCGTGTACGAGAGCTCCCAAGAAGTGAAGTGAGTGCTTGGAAGAGTTGCGATTCAAACTGCCTACCTCTGTCCGTGGTGATGGTTGAGGGTGCGCCAAATCGGGAAATCCACCCATGCACAAGTGTCTTGGCGACAGTCTCTGCTGTAATGTCTGATACTGGGAAAGCATCGGCCCATCTTGTAAACCGATCAATACAGGTTAACATGTAACAATATCCATTTGACGAAGGCAATGGACCGACTAAGTCTACATGAATATGACTGAATCTGGCGTCTGGCGCAGTGTAGGTTCCAAGTGGTGCCTTGATATGTCGATGGACCTTAGAGCGCTGGCAAGATAAGCATGAACGAGCCCACGTACGTATGTCCTTGTTCATACTTGGCCAAACAAAACGTGAAGTAATCATTGCTTGGGTAGAGCGTACACCAGGATGTGACATATTATGCAACGCTTCAAATACCATGCGGCGGTGTTTCTTCGGGACGTAAGGTCTCTCGTGGTCTGTAGAGACATCGCACCAAATCATTCCGTCGCTTGAAGGCCGTGGTACTTGCTTAAATGTCAGTGAAGTTGATTTCTGTATCTCTTCCCATTCATCATCAATTTGGTCGGCTGCAATCTGATCAAAATCAACAGTAAATGATGTGTGGAGAGCATCCACGTGCAGTCGAGACAAGGCATCAGATACTGTGTTGTCTACACCGTGTACATGCTGTATGTCTGATGTAAACTGCGAGATATAGTCTAGCTGGCGGATTTCTCTTGGAGAGTGACGGTCAGGCTTCGATCGCAAAGCGTAGGTCAATGGCTTATGATCTGTGTAGACTGTGAACTCGCGTCCCTCTAAGAAATAGCGAAAATGGCGAATCGTGAGGTAAATAGCTAATAATTCCCTACCAAAAGTGCTGTATCTTATTTCGGTAGGTTTGAGTCGCTGTGAAAAGAACGCAATTGGCTTCCAAATACCATCAGCGTACTGTTGAAGGACGCCACCGACTGCTACATCTGATGCATCAACCATCAAGTTAGTTTGGAGATCTGTCGAAGGATGTACAAGCAAAGCAGCATTTGCAAGTTCCTCCTTCGCACGCTCAAATGCACTGATGCGCTCTTCCGTCCACTCAACTGCCTTGGTTGATCTCTTCGGCTGACCACGGAGCATGTCGGTAAGTGGTGCGAGGATAGCTGCTGCCTTGGGGATAAATCGTCGATAAAAATTGACAAGTCCTAGAAAACGACGGAGCTGTCGAATAGAAGAAGGACGAGCAAATTCGCGGATCTCCTCCACGCGCTTCTCGAGGGGTCGAATGCCATCTGCGCTGATGTGATGTCCCAAGAAGATGAGAGAGCTCACACCAAACACACACTTGGCAGGGTTGATCACTATACCATACTCGTGAAGGCGAGCAAAAAGAAGTCGGAGATGTTCCTTATGCTCTTCCTCTGTTGCACTAGCAACTAGCATGTCGTCGATGTACACAAAGACAAAAGGCAAGCCCCTGACCACTTCGTCCATCAAACGCTGGAAGGATTGGGCTGCATTTCGAAGTCCGAAAGGCATTCGCGTAAACTCGAAGAGTCCGAAGGGTGTGGTAATTGCCGTCTTCGGTATATCAGATGGTTCAACGGGTATCTGATGGTATGCCTTGATGAGATCTATCTTCGAAAAGATCTTCTTATCATTCAATGATGCTGTAAAGTCCTGGATATGTGGGACTGGGTAGCGATCTGGTACAGTTCGAGCGTTAAGAGCACGGTAATCCCCACATGGGCGCCAATCACCTGGTGTAGATTTGGGAACCATGTGGAGCGGGGATGCCCAATTGCTACTCGACGGTCTAACGATCCCCAGTTCCTGCATATGTTCGAACTCAGAACGTGCTATCGTCAGGCGATCAGCAGCTAAACGACGTGGGCGTGCGGAACATGGAGGTCCTGTCGTTACAATGTGGTGCGTAACAGAATGTTTGACAGCTTTGGGGCGATAGTCAGGACGAGTGATGTCTGGGTACTCCTTTAAGATGGCGTTATACTCATCACTGCCTGTAGTCGATGAACGTGAAAACATAGGACTGACAGACTGCGTGTGAAGTGGAGCACGGATGCCGTCGATCGTGAGCTTTGTAGTGGAGTCAATAAGTTTTCGATGCCTAACATCTACAACCAGTCCAAATTCATCCAGGAAATCGGCTCCAATAATGGGTGTAGGAAGATCGGCAATCACGAAAACAAAACGAAAAGTCCTTCGAAGGCCTAAATCCAAAGTGATGGAGCGTTCACCATACGTACGAATGCGAGACTCGTTAACCGCTTCCAATGTGAACTCTGAACGTGTATGCCGTTGTCTGTCAACTGCAGATGGCGTGATTATGCTGACTTCCGCTCCAGTATCTACCAAAAATTGAGTACCACTGATCCGATCATGAATGTAGAACAAGCGACCATTCTTATTCTTAGCACCAGCACGAGTCGTCGCTCTTAATCCCGGCTGGCTCTGTCGTTTCCCTGAGCATGGGTGTTGGAAGAAGGCTGTTGAGAATCACTCGAAAACAAAGAAGCGTGATTAAAGTTACATGGCGGTGTACACTTGCGAGCTTCTGCGCCATGTTTCCAGTGATACCAACAGAGAGGACGCTTTTGACTGCTACTCCTGCTACGTTGTCTATTTGAATGAGTATTTGGACGTTGAGGGCGCCTATTTGGAGATCGACCACGTTCATGTTGCAGTTGCGTATTCAATGACTGCACTTGAAATGTAAGTCTGTCTACTTGCTGTTGAAGTTGTGACAACTCTGAACTAGAAGTAGAAAACGAGGGCGAACTAACAGCAGAAACAGTACTTGTTGAACCAATATCAATGATTCTATCAGCCAAGTCTGCCAACTGTGTCACCTTCATGTCGTCGCGGCTTGACGCTAGAATTGTCTGGACATGATGTGGAAGTCGCTGCAAAAATAATTGTTTGAAGATTGTTTCATCAAGATGATCACTTCCAAGCAGTTGTTCCATTCTACGTAATAACTGGGAGGGTTTTCGATCCCCTAGTTCCTCTTGGGTAAGTAGCTGGTGGAGTCTTTTCTGCTCCGAGACTGATGTCCTGCGAATCAATTCTGCTTTGAGGTGCGAGTACGGTGTGTCCTTAGGAGGGTTCATTAAAATATCCCTGACTTCCTGTGCAATCTCAGGTTGAAGTGCAGACACAATGTACGCAAACTGAGTCTCCTCTGAAGTAATTCCCCTCGTCATGAACTGGGCTTGTACTTGAGCGAACCATACAGCGGGATCGTTCGGCCAGTATGGGGGAAGCTTTAAGGCGACTGCAGCGACATGCGATACCGCAGCAGCTGGATTAGCTGATTGTTGATTCATGATGAAAATTGTTGCGTCTCGAAAATCACGTCGGGGTCACCAATTGTAAGAAATGAGAACTTACTTAACATAAAAATATCTGATTGACTCACCAGCACTGAGGTCCAATATGCGAAGGCAAAAATGTAGAAAATCTAGTGGCGATTAATTCATCGGGATCCTTTAATGCGATGTCCATAAACAAGATAAATGCGAATGAAGAACAATGTCGCGATGAAGAACGACCGCGCACGTGAGGCCTCAGCGAAACGCGTCGCGAATAGGGTGATCGTGACACGAGATGTTCTCCTAGAAATATTACACGCTGTCCACTTGGATAACACAAGCGATGAATATATATTTACATATGTCCAAAATCAAAAGGATGGAAAATGAAGAACTTGAAATCCTGATGATGAAAAATAAATCCAAAGTAAGAGCTATTTGTTGTGTTGCAAAGAAAAGTGACTAGCAGAAATTGTACATGTCCTTACTAGGTGAAGACTTTCTACCGCGTGTGTTGGAGTGTAAAAATTAACCATGAGGTTGCTCTCAGCTTAAATCTGATTGGCTAGTCGTTGCTAAGTGAGAAAAACATCCGCTTAGAGATAGACAGGAGAATCAAGTTGAATAGGCTAACTGAGAGGTGCTCCATGAAAAGAATTAATTAAGTTGTATTAAATCAGCTGTCTTTGCATGATCAATGTAAAATAAAGTGATCAAGCTCTGATCATGTTGAAATCAGTGTTTGATGAAAAGAAAACCACTACACACACATCCTACCTGTCTAGATGGAGCTCGACAATGGATGCAATGTAGGGCCAAACAATTGAACATCCTATAATGCAAAATTGTAGATATGCAAAGTGTGCATATCTGGATGCAAGTACTGCCCACAAATATAAATACCAGATTCACACGAGTTAAATGAGATAACAATAAAAAGAAATGAGAATTAACATACAAGCGTACTATACATTCACATCTTCCTATGACAAGGGGTGTAAGAGAGAGATGGGGAGAGAGGGGGGTTAGATGGCTTGTATTCTAAAGCCAAAGGAATGGGGGCTAGTCTGGCTACAAATAAGTAAAAGTTAGAACAAGATAGCAGTAGCACTCATTCTCAGCCACCCCCCCCCCCGACATACTTACCATGCTTTTCTCTACCCCCCCCCCCCCTCCTTGAATCCACCACTATTCAGTCAAATTCTAAAGTTCTCTGTTCTCCATCCCTTTTCCATGAACCAATTTCACAATTGCAATTGATCAAAGCCTATCTAATGATCAGTATCCTGTAATGGGTGCTATACACGAATACAGCAGTGCTCGTTGGTATACAAAAACACACGAAAACATGCAACGCAGAGGTAACATTAGCCTTCACAGCCTAGCCTAGCCTCGGTATACAAACACAGATGATCTACTAATCACAATTTGTTACCTGATATACCCCCTCTGTAGCCTTGAACATAACCATCAAGTTCAGTTTTTGGACCTCTTGATGGCTGAAACATGCATACTAGTGAGAATAATTTGCTACTGAATAGTTTGGGCTGGTGTTTCATCCACTAGGGTATTCTCCTTGTAATAGGCCTAGTCTTGGTTGTATTATATGGCACATGAAGGTTTCTTTTTTTATTTAACTTCCTGGCTTTTCTTTAACATCTGTACACTCACTTTATCACAAAGAAATGCATGAAATATACAGATGTGTTATGTAATGACCAATTTTAATGTTACTCCTATAGTCTAGTGCCCTATGGATTTACACACATCCTACCTGTCTAGATGTAGCTCGACAATGGATGCAATGTAGGGCCCAACATCCTATAATGCAAAATTGTAGATATGCATAGTGTGCATATCTGGATGCAAGTACTGCCCACAATTATAAATACCAGATTCACACGAGTTAAATGAGATAACAATAAAAAGAAATGAGAATTAACATACAAGCGTACTATACATTCACATCTTCCTATGACAAGGGGTGTAAGAGAGAGATAGGGAGAGAGGGGGTTAGATGGCTTGTATTCTAAACTAAGGAATGGAGACTAGTCTGGCTAGAAATAAGTAAAAGTTAGAACAAGTTACAAGATAGCAGTAGCACTCATTCTCAGCCACCCCCCCCCCCCAGACATACTTACCATGCTTTTCTTCCCCCCCCCCCTCCCTCTTGAATCCACCACTATTCAGTCAAGCCTATCTAATGTTTAGTATCATGTAATCATCATGGGTGCTATACACGAATACAGCAGTGCTCGTTGGTATACAAAAACACACGAAAACATGCAACGCAGAGGTAACATTAGCCTACACAGCCTAGCCTAGCCTCGGTATACAAACACAGATGATGTACTAACATAGAGATGTATACTAAATTAGCGTTATTAGTATATATCTCTATGTGTACTAATCACAATTTGTTACCTGATATATATACCCCTCTGTAGCCTTGAACATAACCATTAAGTTCAGTTTTGGTCCTCTTGATGGCTCAAACATGCAGCCACTGCGAGTGCGAAGCGCGAACAGAATTTTGAATTGTTTATTTTATGACCTGAAAGATGTTTGTTAGAGACTAAAATTGTTGGGAGCTATAACATTGGCATGATGACAAAGTTTTAAAATTTGAAGAGTGAAACATGTTGCTTTAGAGCTCTTTATAACTTGAGTAGGATGTTTATGATAACACTTACTTAACTTCCTTCAGCCTTTTCAAGATTTCTGGGGGGTCTTGACTAGGAGGCAAATGCCCCTTCCCCCGTTGCCCCCTTTGGTGCCGCCACTGATTGTTCCACTGATAAGTGGTTGGTTATATCCAGACCTGTTGTACCAAAATTGCCAAATTTTGATATTCCCAAGGATTTAATTAACTGGATTTTCCCAAATAGGGTTTAATCCCGTTGCTTTCACCATCCTAACATTCAATAAAGTTTTTTGTTCATGTTGTTGCTCTTACTTAGCGTTTTCAATCTATTTATTTTAGTTATTTACATCTGCTGCCCTGCATATCATTTATTACTTCGTGATACGTGCTTCATCTATTAAAGTATTTATCAAATAAATGCATATTTCGAATACATTATATATTTAGCAAGGATGATATAATAATAATAATATAGGGTAGGGTATTTATATTGCGCACATATCCACATTGTTAGGTGCTCAACGCGCTCCTATATTACCCGGCTAAGCTAGGCGTTCATAGCGCGAAATAGAGTGAAACTGGGGAGCCCCGGCTAGAGATCGAGAGAAAGGAAAAGAGATTGAGATCAAGGGGGGGGGGGTAGTCACGACATTATGCGAGTCCGTTCATTCATGTTTCATAAATAAACAGAGAGTGCAAGAAAGAGTAAGGGGGGAAGAGAAACTAGAGAAAGGAACAGATATTGAGATGGAGGGGGATTGTATGCCCAACAGGGGGGGGGGGGGGGGAGAGAAAGAGAACTTTGCCATTATATAGAGAAAAAAACAACCGAGATTTGGATGGAGGGGGGGGGGGTGACGATGACATTACGCCAGTCAATTCATTCATGATTCATAAAGAAACAGAGAGGTTGGTGTGCTTAGACAGAGAGAGGGGAAGAGAGAAATCGAAACTTGAGAACGATTGGGATGGAGTCCATTCATTTATGTACAAGAGTGTGCTCGTCCGTCCATTCGTTCATTTACAAATTGATGAAGCTATATAACTATCGCCAAGTCCATGCACCTGCTCTCTTCAGTTTTTCATTGTCCATAGTGTCCCCATAGAGTAGAACACGATCCGCCGGCGGATTTTGTGCCTAGAACAGTATCTGCCTCGGGGGCAATTTTCAAGAAATCAATTTGGTCATATTTTGGAAAATTTGGACCAGTCGCGGGTAGGGCGAAAAATAAAAACTCATCGGATCTGCTTTATCTTCTGAATATTGATGCCTTTGGATGTTAGAAGATCCCACAGGTAGGGCGAAAAATAAAAACTCATCGGATCTGCTTTATCTTCTGAATATTGATGCCTTTGGATGTTAGAAGATCCCACAGAGCAGAGACGGCTGAATTGGGGGGGGTCTCGGGGGCAATTTTCAAGAAATCAATTTGGTCATATTTTGGAAATTTGGACCAGTCGCGGGTAGGGCGAAAAATAAAAACTCATCGGATCTGCTTTATCTTCTGAATATTGATGCCTTTGGATGTTAGAAGATCCCACAGAGCGGAGACGGCTGAATTGGGGGGGGGTCTCGGGGGCAATTTTCAAGAAATCAATTTGGTCATATTTTGGAAAATTTGGACCAGTCGCGGGTAGGGCGAAAAATAAAAACTCATCGGATCTGCTTTATCTTCTGAATATTGATGCCTTTGGATGTTAGAAGATCCCACAGAGCGGAGACGGCTGAATTGGGGGGGGTCTCGGGGCAATTTTCAAGAAATCAATTTGGTCATATTTTGGAAAATTTGGACCAGTCGCGGGTAGGGCGAAAAATAAAAACTCATCGGATCTGCTTTATCTTCTGAATATTGATGCCTTTGGATGTTAGAAGATCCCACAGAGCGGAGACGGCTGAATTGGGGGGGGGTCTCGGGGGCAATTTTCAAGAAATCAATTTGGTCATATTTTGGAAAATTATATTGGAAAATTTGGACGCAGTCGCGGGTAGGGGCGAAAAATAAAAACTCATCGGATCTGCTGGTTATCTTCTGAATATTTGATGCCTGTGGATGTTAGAGATCCCACAGAGCGGAGAGGCTGAATTGGGGGGGTCTCGAAGAGAGATCACACTATAGATACATATTTTGAAAATTTGGACCAGTGCGGGTAGGGCGAAAAAAAAAACTCATCGGATCTGCTTTATCTTCTGAATATTGATGCCTTTGGATGTTAGAAGATCCCACAGAGCGGAGACGGCTGAATTGGGGGGGGTCTCGGGGGCAATTTTCAAGAAATCAATTTGGTCATATTTTGGAAAATTTGGACCAGTCGCGGGTAGGGCGAAAAATAAAAACTCATCGGATCTGCTTTATCTTGATAATATTGATGCCTTTGGATGTTAGAAGATCCCACAGAGCGGAGACGGCTGAATTGGGGGGGGTCTCGGGGGCAATTTTCAAGAAATCAATTTGGTCATATTTTGGAAAATTTGGACCAGTCGCGGGTAGGGCGAAAAATAAAAACTCATCGGATCTGCTTTATCTTGATAATATTGATGCCTTTGGATGTTAGAAGATCCCACAGAGCGGAGACGGCTGAATTGGGGGGGGTCTCAGGGGCAATTTTCAAGAAATCAATTTGGTCATATTTTGGAAAATTTGGACCAGTCGCGGGTAGGGCGAAAAATAAAAACTCATCGGATCTGCTTTATCTTGATAATATTGATGCCTTTGGATGTTAGAAGATCCCACAGAGCGGAGACGGCTGAATTGGGGGGGGTCTCGGGGGCAATTTTCAAGAAATCAATTTGGTCATATTTTGGAAAATTTGGACCAGTCGCGGGTAGGGCGAAAAATAAAAACTCATCGGATCTGCTTTATCTTGATAATATTGATGCCTTTGGATGTTAGAAGATCCCACAGAGCGGAGACGGCTGAATTGGGGGGGGTCTCGGGGGCAATTTTCAAGAAATCAATTTGGTCATATTTTGGAAAATTTGGACCAGTCGCGGGTAGGGCGAAAAATAAAAACTCATCGGATCTGCTTTATCTTGATAATATTGATGCCTTTGGATGTTAGAAGATCCCACAGAGCGGAGACGGCTGAATTGGGGGGGGTCTCGGGGGCAATTTTCAAGAAATCAATTTGGTCATATTTTGGAAAATTTGGACCAGTCGCGGGTAGGGCGAAAAATAAAAACTCATCGGATCTGCTTTATCTTGATAATATTGATGCCTTTGGATGTTAGAAGATCCCACAGAGCGGAGACGGCTGAATTGGGGGGGGTCTCGGGGGCAATTTTCAAGAAATCAATTTGGTCATATTTTGGAAAATTTGGACCAGTCGCGGGTAGGGCGAAAAATAAAAACTCATCGGATCTGCTTTATCTTGATAATATTGATGCCTTTGGATGTTAGAAGATCCCACAGAGCGGAGACGGCTGAATTGGGGGGGGTCTCGGGGGCAATTTTCAAGAAATCAATTTGGTCATATTTTGGAAAATTTGGACCAGTCGCGGGTAGGGCGAAAAATAAAAACTCATCGGATCTGCTTTATCTTGATAATATTGATGCCTTTGGATGTTAGAAGATCCCACAGAGCGGAGACGGCTGAATTGGGGGGGGTCTCGGGGGCAATTTTCAAGAAATCAATTTGGTCATATTTTGGAAAATTTGGACCAGTCGCGGGTAGGGCGAAAAATAAAAACTCATCGGATCTGCTTTATCTTGATAATATTGATGCCTTTGGATGTTAGAAGATCCCACAGAGCGGAGACGGCTGAATTGGGGGGGGTCTCGGGGGCAATTTTCAAGAAATCAATTTGGTCATATTTTGGAAAATTTGGACCAGTCGCGGGTAGGGCGAAAAATAAAAACTCATCGGATCTGCTTTATCTTGATAATATTGATGCCTTTGGATGTTAGAAGATCCCACAGAGCGGAGACGGCTGAATTGGGGGGGGTCTCGGGGGCAATTTTCAAGAAATCAATTTGGTCATATTTTGGAAAATTTGGACCAGTCGCGGGTAGGGCGAAAAATAAAAACTCATCGGATCTGCTTTATCTTGATAATATTGATGCCTTTGGATGTTAGAAGATCCCACAGAGCGGAGACGGCTGAATTGGGGGGGGTCTCGGGGGCAATTTTCAAGAAATCAATTTGGTCATATTTTGGAAAATTTGGACCAGTCGCGGGTAGGGCGAAAAATAAAAACTCATCGGATCTGCTTTATCTTGATAATATTGATGCCTTTGGATGTTAGAAGATCCCACAGAGCGGAGACGGCTGAATTGGGGGGGGTCTCGGGGGCAATTTTCAAGAAATCAATTTGGTCATATTTTGGAAAATTTGGACCAGTCGCGGGTAGGGCGAAAAATAAAAACTCATCGGATCTGCTTTATCTTGATAATATTGATGCCTTTGGATGTTAGAAGATCCCACAGAGCGGAGACGGCTGAATTGGGGGGGGTCTCGGGGGCAATTTTCAAGAAATCAATTTGGTCATATTTTGGAAAATTTGGACCAGTCGCGGGTAGGGCGAAAAATAAAAACTCATCGGATCTGCTTTATCTTGATAATATTGATGCCTTTGGATGTTAGAAGATCCCACAGAGCGGAGACGGCTGAATTGGGGGGGGTCTCGGGGGCAATTTTCAAGAAATCAATTTGGTCATATTTTGGAAAATTTGGACCAGTCGCGGGTAGGGCGAAAAATAAAAACTCATCGGATCTGCTTTATCTTGATAATATTGATGCCTTTGGATGTTAGAAGATCCCACAGAGCGGAGACGGCTGAATTGGGGGGGGTCTCGGGGGCAATTTTCAAGAAATCAATTTGGTCATATTTTGGAAAATTTGGACCAGTCGCGGGTAGGGCGAAAAATAAAAACTCATCGGATCTGCTTTATCTTGATAATATTGATGCCTTTGGATGTTAGAAGATCCCACAGAGCGGAGACGGCTGAATTGGGGGGGGTCTCGGGGGCAATTTTCAAGAAATCAATTTGGTCATATTTTGGAAAATTTGGACCAGTCGCGGGTAGGGCGAAAAATAAAAACTCATCGGATCTGCTTTATCTTGATAATATTGATGCCTTTGGATGTTAGAAGATCCCACAGAGCGGAGACGGCTGAATTGGGGGGGGTCTCGGGGGCAATTTTCAAGAAATCAATTTGGTCATATTTTGGAAAATTTGGACCAGTCGCGGGTAGGGCGAAAAATAAAAACTCATCGGATCTGCTTTATCTTGATAATATTGATGCCTTTGGATGTTAGAAGATCCCACAGAGCGGAGACGGCTGAATTGGGGGGGGTCTCGGGGGCAATTTTCAAGAAATCAATTTGGTCATATTTTGGAAAATTTGGACCAGTCGCGGGTAGGGCGAAAAATAAAAACTCATCGGATCTGCTTTATCTTGATAATATTGATGCCTTTGGATGTTAGAAGATCCCACAGAGCGGAGACGGCTGAATTGGGGGGGGTCTCGGGGGCAATTTTCAAGAAATCAATTTGGTCATATTTTGGAAAATTTGGACCAGTCGCGGGTAGGGCGAAAAATAAAAACTCATCGGATCTGCTTTATCTTGATAATATTGATGCCTTTGGATGTTAGAAGATCCCACAGAGCGGAGACGGCTGAATTGGGGGGGGTCTCGGGGGCAATTTTCAAGAAATCAATTTGGTCATATTTTGGAAAATTTGGACCAGTCGCGGGTAGGGCGAAAAATAAAAACTCATCGGATCTGCTTTATCTTGATAATATTGATGCCTTTGGATGTTAGAAGATCCCACAGAGCGGAGACGGCTGAATTGGGGGGGGTCTCGGGGGCAATTTTCAAGAAATCAATTTGGTCATATTTTGGAAAATTTGGACCAGTCGCGGGTAGGGCGAAAAATAAAAACTCATCGGATCTGCTTTATCTTGATAATATTGATGCCTTTGGATGTTAGAAGATCCCACAGAGCGGAGACGGCTGAATTGGGGGGGGTCTCGGGGGCAATTTTCAAGAAATCAATTTGGTCATATTTTGGAAAATTTGGACCAGTCGCGGGTAGGGCGAAAAATAAAAACTCATCGGATCTGCTTTATCTTGATAATATTGATGCCTTTGGATGTTAGAAGATCCCACAGAGCGGAGACGGCTGAATTGGGGGGGGTCTCGGGGGCAATTTTCAAGAAATCAATTTGGTCATATTTTGGAAAATTTGGACCAGTCGCGGGTAGGGCGAAAAATAAAAACTCATCGGATCTGCTTTATCTTGATAATATTGATGCCTTTGGATGTTAGAAGATCCCACAGAGCGGAGACGGCTGAATTGGGGGGGGTCTCGGGGGCAATTTTCAAGAAATCAATTTGGTCATATTTTGGAAAATTTGGACCAGTCGCGGGTAGGGCGAAAAATAAAAACTCATCGGATCTGCTTTATCTTGATAATATTGATGCCTTTGGATGTTAGAAGATCCCACAGAGCGGAGACGGCTGAATTGGGGGGGGTCTCGGGGGCAATTTTCAAGAAATCAATTTGGTCATATTTTGGAAAATTTGGACCAGTCGCGGGTAGGGCGAAAAATAAAAACTCATCGGATCTGCTTTATCTTGATAATATTGATGCCTTTGGATGTTAGAAGATCCCACAGAGCGGAGACGGCTGAATTGGGGGGGGTCTCGGGGGCAATTTTCAAGAAATCAATTTGGTCATATTTTGGAAAATTTGGACCAGTCGCGGGTAGGGCGAAAAATAAAAACTCATCGGATCTGCTTTATCTTGATAATATTGATGCCTTTGGATGTTAGAAGATCCCACAGAGCGGAGACGGCTGAATTGGGGGGGGTCTCGGGGGCAATTTTCAAGAAATCAATTTGGTCATATTTTGGAAAATTTGGACCAGTCGCGGGTAGGGCGAAAAATAAAAACTCATCGGATCTGCTTTATCTTGATAATATTGATGCCTTTGGATGTTAGAAGATCCCACAGAGCGGAGACGGCTGAATTGGGGGGGGTCTCGGGGGCAATTTTCAAGAAATCAATTTGGTCATATTTTGGAAAATTTGGACCAGTCGCGGGTAGGGCGAAAAATAAAAACTCATCGGATCTGCTTTATCTTGATAATATTGATGCCTTTGGATGTTAGAAGATCCCACAGAGCGGAGACGGCTGAATTGGGGGGGGTCTCGGGGGCAATTTTCAAGAAATCAATTTGGTCATATTTTGGAAAATTTGGACCAGTCGCGGGTAGGGCGAAAAATAAAAACTCATCGGATCTGCTTTATCTTGATAATATTGATGCCTTTGGATGTTAGAAGATCCCACAGAGCGGAGACGGCTGAATTGGGGGGGGTCTCGGGGGCAATTTTCAAGAAATCAATTTGGTCATATTTTGGAAAATTTGGACCAGTCGCGGGTAGGGCGAAAAATAAAAACTCATCGGATCTGCTTTATCTTGATAATATTGATGCCTTTGGATGTTAGAAGATCCCACAGAGCGGAGACGGCTGAATTGGGGGGGGTCTCGGGGGCAATTTTCAAGAAATCAATTTGGTCATATTTTGGAAAATTTGGACCAGTCGCGGGTAGGGCGAAAAATAAAAACTCATCGGATCTGCTTTATCTTGATAATATTGATGCCTTTGGATGTTAGAAGATCCCACAGAGCGGAGACGGCTGAATTGGGGGGGGTCTCGGGGGCAATTTTCAAGAAATCAATTTGGTCATATTTTGGAAAATTTGGACCAGTCGCGGGTAGGGCGAAAAATAAAAACTCATCGGATCTGCTTTATCTTGATAATATTGATGCCTTTGGATGTTAGAAGATCCCACAGAGCGGAGACGGCTGAATTGGGGGGGGTCTCGGGGGCAATTTTCAAGAAATCAATTTGGTCATATTTTGGAAAATTTGGACCAGTCGCGGGTAGGGCGAAAAATAAAAACTCATCGGATCTGCTTTATCTTGATAATATTGATGCCTTTGGATGTTAGAAGATCCCACAGAGCGGAGACGGCTGAATTGGGGGGGGTCTCGGGGGCAATTTTCAAGAAATCAATTTGGTCATATTTTGGAAAATTTGGACCAGTCGCGGGTAGGGCGAAAAATAAAAACTCATCGGATCTGCTTTATCTTGATAATATTGATGCCTTTGGATGTTAGAAGATCCCACAGAGCGGAGACGGCTGAATTGGGGGGGGTCTCGGGGGCAATTTTCAAGAAATCAATTTGGTCATATTTTGGAAAATTTGGACCAGTCGCGGGTAGGGCGAAAAATAAAAACTCATCGGATCTGCTTTATCTTGATAATATTGATGCCTTTGGATGTTAGAAGATCCCACAGAGCGGAGACGGCTGAATTGGGGGGGGTCTCGGGGGCAATTTTCAAGAAATCAATTTGGTCATATTTTGGAAAATTTGGACCAGTCGCGGGTAGGGCGAAAAATAAAAACTCATCGGATCTGCTTTATCTTGATAATATTGATGCCTTTGGATGTTAGAAGATCCCACAGAGCGGAGACGGCTGAATTGGGGGGGGTCTCGGGGGCAATTTTCAAGAAATCAATTTGGTCATATTTTGGAAAATTTGGACCAGTCGCGGGTAGGGCGAAAAATAAAAACTCATCGGATCTGCTTTATCTTGATAATATTGATGCCTTTGGATGTTAGAAGATCCCACAGAGCGGAGACGGCTGAATTGGGGGGGGTCTCGGGGGCAATTTTCAAGAAATCAATTTGGTCATATTTTGGAAAATTTGGACCAGTCGCGGGTAGGGCGAAAAATAAAAACTCATCGGATCTGCTTTATCTTGATAATATTGATGCCTTTGGATGTTAGAAGATCCCACAGAGCGGAGACGGCTGAATTGGGGGGGGTCTCGGGGGCAATTTTCAAGAAATCAATTTGGTCATATTTTGGAAAATTTGGACCAGTCGCGGGTAGGGCGAAAAATAAAAACTCATCGGATCTGCTTTATCTTGATAATATTGATGCCTTTGGATGTTAGAAGATCCCACAGAGCGGAGACGGCTGAATTGGGGGGGGTCTCGGGGGCAATTTTCAAGAAATCAATTTGGTCATATTTTGGAAAATTTGGACCAGTCGCGGGTAGGGCGAAAAATAAAAACTCATCGGATCTGCTTTATCTTGATAATATTGATGCCTTTGGATGTTAGAAGATCCCACAGAGCGGAGACGGCTGAATTGGGGGGGGTCTCGGGGGCAATTTTCAAGAAATCAATTTGGTCATATTTTGGAAAATTTGGACCAGTCGCGGGTAGGGCGAAAAATAAAAACTCATCGGATCTGCTTTATCTTGATAATATTGATGCCTTTGGATGTTAGAAGATCCCACAGAGCGGAGACGGCTGAATTGGGGGGGGTCTCGGGGGCAATTTTCAAGAAATCAATTTGGTCATATTTTGGAAAATTTGGACCAGTCGCGGGTAGGGCGAAAAATAAAAACTCATCGGATCTGCTTTATCTTGATAATATTGATGCCTTTGGATGTTAGAAGATCCCACAGAGCGGAGACGGCTGAATTGGGGGGGGTCTCGGGGGCAATTTTCAAGAAATCAATTTGGTCATATTTTGGAAAATTTGGACCAGTCGCGGGTAGGGCGAAAAATAAAAACTCATCGGATCTGCTTTATCTTGATAATATTGATGCCTTTGGATGTTAGAAGATCCCACAGAGCGGAGACGGCTGAATTGGGGGGGGTCTCGGGGGCAATTTTCAAGAAATCAATTTGGTCATATTTTGGAAAATTTGGACCAGTCGCGGGTAGGGCGAAAAATAAAAACTCATCGGATCTGCTTTATCTTGATAATATTGATGCCTTTGGATGTTAGAAGATCCCACAGAGCGGAGACGGCTGAATTGGGGGGGGTCTCGGGGGCAATTTTCAAGAAATCAATTTGGTCATATTTTGGAAAATTTGGACCAGTCGCGGGTAGGGCGAAAAATAAAAACTCATCGGATCTGCTTTATCTTGATAATATTGATGCCTTTGGATGTTAGAAGATCCCACAGAGCGGAGACGGCTGAATTGGGGGGGGTCTCGGGGGCAATTTTCAAGAAATTCAATTTGGTTCATATTTTGGAAAATTTGGACCAGTCGCGGGTAGGGCGAAAATAAAAACTCATCGGATCTGCTTTATCCTTCTGAAATATTGTGCCTTGGGATGTTAGAAGATCCCACAGAAGCGGAGGACCGCTGAATAAGGGGGGTCTCTCAATTTTCAAGAAATCAATTTGGTCATATTTTGGAAAATTTGGACCAGTCGCGGTAGGGCGAAAAATAAAAACTCATCGGATCTGCTTTATCTTGATAATATTGATGCCTTTGGATGTTAGAAGATCGCACAGAGCGGAGACGGCTGAATTGGGGGGGGGGTCTCGGGGGCAATTTTCAAGAAATCAATTTGGTCATATTTTGGAAAATTTGGACCAGTCGCGGGTAGGGCGAAAAATAAAAACTCATCGGATCTGCTTTATCTTGATAATATTGATGCCTTTGGATGTTAGAAGATCCCACAGAGCGGAGACGGCTGAATTGGGGGGGGTCTCGGGGGCAATTTTCAAGAAATCAATTTGGTCATATTTTGGAAAATTTGGACCAGTCGCGGGTAGGGCGAAAAATAAAAACTCATCGGATCTGCTTTATCTTGATAATATTGATGCCTTTGGATGTTAGAAGATCCCACAGAGCGGAGACGGCTGAATTGGGGGGGGTCTCGGGGGCAATTTTCAAGAAATCAATTTGGTCATATTTTGGAAAATTTGGACCAGTCGCGGGTAGGGCGAAAAATAAAAACTCATCGGATCTGCTTTATCTTGATAATATTGATGCCTTTGGATGTTAGAAGATCCCACAGAGCGGAGACGGCTGAATTGGGGGGGGTCTCGGGGGCAATTTTCAAGAAATCAATTTGGTCATATTTTGGAAAATTTGGACCAGTCGCGGGTAGGGCGAAAAATAAAAACTCATCGGATCTGCTTTATCTTGATAATATTGATGCCTTTGGATGTTAGAAGATCCCACAGAGCGGAGACGGCTGAATTGGGGGGGGTCTCGGGGGCAATTTTCAAGAAATCAATTTGGTCATATTTTGGAAAATTTGGACCAGTCGCGGGTAGGGCGAAAAATAAAAACTCATCGGATCTGCTTTATCTTGATAATATTGATGCCTTTGGATGTTAGAAGATCCCACAGAGCGGAGACGGCTGAATTGGGGGGGGTCTCGGGGGCAATTTTCAAGAAATCAATTTGGTCATATTTTGGAAAATTTGGACCAGTCGCGGGTAGGGCGAAAAATAAAAACTCATCGGATCTGCTTTATCTTGATAATATTGATGCCTTTGGATGTTAGAAGATCCCACAGAGCGGAGACGGCTGAATTGGGGGGGGTCTCGGGGGCAATTTTCAAGAAATCAATTTGGTCATATTTTGGAAAATTTGGACCAGTCGCGGGTAGGGCGAAAAATAAAAACTCATCGGATCTGCTTTATCTTGATAATATTGATGCCTTTGGATGTTAGAAGATCCCACAGAGCGGAGACGGCTGAATTGGGGGGGGTCTCGGGGGCAATTTTCAAGAAATCAATTTGGTCATATTTTGGAAAATTTGGACCAGTCGCGGGTAGGGCGAAAAATAAAAACTCATCGGATCTGCTTTATCTTGATAATATTGATGCCTTTGGATGTTAGAAGATCCCACAGAGCGGAGACGGCTGAATTGGGGGGGGTCTCGGGGGCAATTTTCAAGAAATCAATTTGGTCATATTTTGGAAAATTTGGACCAGTCGCGGGTAGGGCGAAAAATAAAAACTCATCGGATCTGCTTTATCTTGATAATATTGATGCCTTTGGATGTTAGAAGATCCCACAGAGCGGAGACGGCTGAATTGGGGGGGGTCTCGGGGGCAATTTTCAAGAAATCAATTTGGTCATATTTTGGAAAATTTGGACCAGTCGCGGGTAGGGCGAAAAATAAAAACTCATCGGATCTGCTTTATCTTGATAATATTGATGCCTTTGGATGTTAGAAGATCCCACAGAGCGGAGACGGCTGAATTGGGGGGGGTCTCGGGGGCAATTTTCAAGAAATCAATTTGGTCATATTTTGGAAAATTTGGACCAGTCGCGGGTAGGGCGAAAAATAAAAACTCATCGGATCTGCTTTATCTTGATAATATTGATGCCTTTGGATGTTAGAAGATCCCACAGAGCGGAGACGGCTGAATTGGGGGGGGTCTCGGGGGCAATTTTCAAGAAATCAATTTGGTCATATTTTGGAAAATTTGGACCAGTCGCGGGTAGGGCGAAAAATAAAAACTCATCGGATCTGCTTTATCTTGATAATATTGATGCCTTTGGATGTTAGAAGATCCCACAGAGCGGAGACGGCTGAATTGGGGGGGGTCTCGGGGGCAATTTTCAAGAAATCAATTTGGTCATATTTTGGAAAATTTGGACCAGTCGCGGGTAGGGCGAAAAATAAAAACTCATCGGATCTGCTTTATCTTGATAATATTGATGCCTTTGGATGTTAGAAGATCCCACAGAGCGGAGACGGCTGAATTGGGGGGGGTCTCGGGGGCAATTTTCAAGAAATCAATTTGGTCATATTTTGGAAAATTTGGACCAGTCGCGGGTAGGGCGAAAAATAAAAACTCATCGGATCTGCTTTATCTTGATAATATTGATGCCTTTGGATGTTAGAAGATCCCACAGAGCGGAGACGGCTGAATTGGGGGGGGTCTCGGGGGCAATTTTCAAGAAATCAATTTGGTCATATTTTGGAAAATTTGGACCAGTCGCGGGTAGGGCGAAAAATAAAAACTCATCGGATCTGCTTTATCTTGATAATATTGATGCCTTTGGATGTTAGAAGATCCCACAGAGCGGAGACGGCTGAATTGGGGGGGGTCTCGGGGGCAATTTTCAAGAAATCAATTTGGTCATATTTTGGAAAATTTGGACCAGTCGCGGGTAGGGCGAAAAATAAAAACTCATCGGATCTGCTTTATCTTGATAATATTGATGCCTTTGGATGTTAGAAGATCCCACAGAGCGGAGACGGCTGAATTGGGGGGGGTCTCGGGGGCAATTTTCAAGAAATCAATTTGGTCATATTTTGGAAAATTTGGACCAGTCGCGGGTAGGGCGAAAAATAAAAACTCATCGGATCTGCTTTATCTTGATAATATTGATGCCTTTGGATGTTAGAAGATCCCACAGAGCGGAGACGGCTGAATTGGGGGGGGTCTCGGGGGCAATTTTCAAGAAATCAATTTGGTCATATTTTGGAAAATTTGGACCAGTCGCGGGTAGGGCGAAAAATAAAAACTCATCGGATCTGCTTTATCTTGATAATATTGATGCCTTTGGATGTTAGAAGATCCCACAGAGCGGAGACGGCTGAATTGGGGGGGGTCTCGGGGGCAATTTTCAAGAAATCAATTTGGTCATATTTTGGAAAATTTGGACCAGTCGCGGGTAGGGCGAAAAATAAAAACTCATCGGATCTGCTTTATCTTGATAATATTGATGCCTTTGGATGTTAGAAGATCCCACAGAGCGGAGACGGCTGAATTGGGGGGGGTCTCGGGGGCAATTTTCAAGAAATCAATTTGGTCATATTTTGGAAAATTTGGACCAGTCGCGGGTAGGGCGAAAAATAAAAACTCATCGGATCTGCTTTATCTTGATAATATTGATGCCTTTGGATGTTAGAAGATCCCACAGAGCGGAGACGGCTGAATTGGGGGGGGTCTCGGGGGCAATTTTCAAGAAATCAATTTGGTCATATTTTGGAAAATTTGGACCAGTCGCGGGTAGGGCGAAAAATAAAAACTCATCGGATCTGCTTTATCTTGATAATATTGATGCCTTTGGATGTTAGAAGATCCCACAGAGCGGAGACGGCTGAATTGGGGGGGGTCTCGGGGGCAATTTTCAAGAAATCAATTTGGTCATATTTTGGAAAATTTGGACCAGTCGCGGGTAGGGCGAAAAATAAAAACTCATCGGATCTGCTTTATCTTGATAATATTGATGCCTTTGGATGTTAGAAGATCCCACAGAGCGGAGACGGCTGAATTGGGGGGGGTCTCGGGGGCAATTTTCAAGAAATCAATTTGGTCATATTTTGGAAAATTTGGACCAGTCGCGGGTAGGGCGAAAAATAAAAACTCATCGGATCTGCTTTATCTTGATAATATTGATGCCTTTGGATGTTAGAAGATCCCACAGAGCGGAGACGGCTGAATTGGGGGGGGTCTCGGGGGCAATTTTCAAGAAATCAATTTGGTCATATTTTGGAAAATTTGGACCAGTCGCGGGTAGGGCGAAAAATAAAAACTCATCGGATCTGCTTTATCTTGATAATATTGATGCCTTTGGATGTTAGAAGATCCCACAGAGCGGAGACGGCTGAATTGGGGGGGGTCTCGGGGGCAATTTTCAAGAAATCAATTTGGTCATATTTTGGAAAATTTGGACCAGTCGCGGGTAGGGCGAAAAATAAAAACTCATCGGATCTGCTTTATCTTCATAATATTGATGCCTTTGGATGTTAGAAGATCCCACAGAGCGGAGACGGCTGAATTGGGGGGGGTCTCGGGGGCAATTTTCAAGAAATCAATTTGGTCATATTTTGGAAAATTTGGACCAGTCGCGGGTAGGGCGAAAAATAAAAACTCATCGGATCTGCTTTATCTTCTGAATATTGATGCCTTTGGATGTTAGAAGATCCCACAGAGCGGAGACGGCTGAATTGGGGGGGGTCTCGGGGGCAATTTTCAAGAAATCAATTTGGTCATATTTTGGAAAATTTGGACCAGTCGCGGGTAGGGCGAAAAATAAAAACTCATCGGATCTGCTTTATCTTCTGAATATTGATGCCTTTGGATGTTAGAAGATCCCACAGAGCGGAGACGGCTGAATTGGGGGGGGTCTCGGGGGCAATTTTCAAGAAATCAATTTGGTCATATTTTGGAAAATTTGGACCAGTCGCGGGTAGGGCGAAAAATAAAAACTCATCGGATCTGCTTTATCTTGTGAATATTGATGCCTTTGGATGTTAGAAGATCCCACAGAGCGGAGACGGGAATTGGGGGGGGTCTCGGGGGCAATTTTCAAGAAATCAATTTGGTCATATTTTGGAAAATTTGGACCAGTCGCGGGTAGGGCGAAAAATAAAAACTCATCGGATCTGCTTTATCTTGATAATATTGATGCCTTTGGATGTTAGAAGATCCCACAGAGCGGAGACGGCTGAATTGGGGGGGGTCTCGGGGGCAATTTTCAAGAAATCAATTTGGTCATATTTTGGAAAATTTGGACCAGTCGCGGGTAGGGCGAAAAATAAAAACTCATCGGATCTGCTTTATCTTGATAATATTGATGCCTTTGGATGTTAGAAGATCCCACAGAGCGGAGACGGCTGAATTGGGGGGGGTCTCGGGGGCAATTTTCAAGAAATCAATTTGGTCATATTTTGGAAAATTTGGACCAGTCGCGGGTAGGGCGAAAAATAAAAACTCATCGGATCTGCTTTATCTTGATAATATTGATGCCTTTGGATGTTAGAAGATCCCACAGAGCGGAGACGGCTGAATTGGGGGGGGTCTCGGGGGCAATTTTCAAGAAATCAATTTGGTCATATTTTGGAAAATTTGGACCAGTCGCGGGTAGGGCGAAAAATAAAAACTCATCGGATCTGCTTTATCTTGATAATATTGATGCCTTTGGATGTTAGAAGATCCCACAGAGCGGAGACGGCTGAATTGGGGGGGGTCTCGGGGGCAATTTTCAAGAAATCAATTTGGTCATATTTTGGAAAATTTGGACCAGTCGCGGGTAGGGCGAAAAATAAAAACTCATCGGATCTGCTTTATCTTGATAATATTGATGCCTTTGGATGTTAGAAGATCCCACAGAGCGGAGACGGCTGAATTGGGGGGGGTCTCGGGGGCAATTTTCAAGAAATCAATTTGGTCATATTTTGGAAAATTTGGACCAGTCGCGGGTAGGGCGAAAAATAAAAACTCATCGGATCTGCTTTATCTTGATAATATTGATGCCTTTGGATGTTAGAAGATCCCACAGAGCGGAGACGGCTGAATTGGGGGGGGTCTCGGGGGCAATTTTCAAGAAATCAATTTGGTCATATTTTGGAAAATTTGGACCAGTCGCGGGTAGGGCGAAAAATAAAAACTCATCGGATCTGCTTTATCTTGATAATATTGATGCCTTTGGATGTTAGAAGATCCCACAGAGCGGAGACGGCTGAATTGGGGGGGGTCTCGGGGGCAATTTTCAAGAAATCAATTTGGTCATATTTTGGAAAATTTGGACCAGTCGCGGGTAGGGCGAAAAATAAAAACTCATCGGATCTGCTTTATCTTGATAATATTGATGCCTTTGGATGTTAGAAGATCCCACAGAGCGGAGACGGCTGAATTGGGGGGGGTCTCGGGGGCAATTTTCAAGAAATCAATTTGGTCATATTTTGGAAAATTTGGACCAGTCGCGGGTAGGGCGAAAAATAAAAACTCATCGGATCTGCTTTATCTTGATAATATTGATGCCTTTGGATGTTAGAAGATCCCACAGAGCGGAGACGGCTGAATTGGGGGGGGTCTCGGGGGCAATTTTCAAGAAATCAATTTGGTCATATTTTGGAAAATTTGGACCAGTCGCGGGTAGGGCGAAAAATAAAAACTCATCGGATCTGCTTTATCTTGATAATATTGATGCCTTTGGATGTTAGAAGATCCCACAGAGCGGAGACGGCTGAATTGGGGGGGGTCTCGGGGGCAATTTTCAAGAAATCAATTTGGTCATATTTTGGAAAATTTGGACCAGTCGCGGGTAGGGCGAAAAATAAAAACTCATCGGATCTGCTTTATCTTGATAATATTGATGCCTTTGGATGTTAGAAGATCCCACAGAGCGGAGACGGCTGAATTGGGGGGGGTCTCGGGGGCAATTTTCAAGAAATCAATTTGGTCATATTTTGGAAAATTTGGACCAGTCGCGGGTAGGGCGAAAAATAAAAACTCATCGGATCTGCTTTATCTTGATAATATTGATGCCTTTGGATGTTAGAAGATCCCACAGAGCGGAGACGGCTGAATTGGGGGGGGTCTCGGGGGCAATTTTCAAGAAATCAATTTGGTCATATTTTGGAAAATTTGGACCAGTCGCGGGTAGGGCGAAAAATAAAAACTCATCGGATCTGCTTTATCTTGATAATATTGATGCCTTTGGATGTTAGAAGATCCCACAGAGCGGAGACGGCTGAATTGGGGGGGGTCTCGGGGGCAATTTTCAAGAAATCAATTTGGTCATATTTTGGAAAATTTGGACCAGTCGCGGGTAGGGCGAAAAATAAAAACTCATCGGATCTGCTTTATCTTGATAATATTGATGCCTTTGGATGTTAGAAGATCCCACAGAGCGGAGACGGCTGAATTGGGGGGGGTCTCGGGGGCAATTTTCAAGAAATCAATTTGGTCATATTTTGGAAAATTTGGACCAGTCGCGGGTAGGGCGAAAAATAAAAACTCATCGGATCTGCTTTATCTTGATAATATTGATGCCTTTGGATGTTAGAAGATCCCACAGAGCGGAGACGGCTGAATTGGGGGGGGTCTCGGGGGCAATTTTCAAGAAATCAATTTGGTCATATTTTGGAAAATTTGGACCAGTCGCGGGTAGGGCGAAAAATAAAAACTCATCGGATCTGCTTTATCTTGATAATATTGATGCCTTTGGATGTTAGAAGATCCCACAGAGCGGAGACGGCTGAATTGGGGGGGGTCTCGGGGGCAATTTTCAAGAAATCAATTTGGTCATATTTTGGAAAATTTGGACCAGTCGCGGGTAGGGCGAAAAATAAAAACTCATCGGATCTGCTTTATCTTGATAATATTGATGCCTTTGGATGTTAGAAGATCCCACAGAGCGGAGACGGCTGAATTGGGGGGGGTCTCGGGGGCAATTTTCAAGAAATCAATTTGGTCATATTTTGGAAAATTTGGACCAGTCGCGGGTAGGGCGAAAAATAAAAACTCATCGGATCTGCTTTATCTTGATAATATTGATGCCTTTGGATGTTAGAAGATCCCACAGAGCGGAGACGGCTGAATTGGGGGGGGTCTCGGGGGCAATTTTCAAGAAATCAATTTGGTCATATTTTGGAAAATTTGGACCAGTCGCGGGTAGGGCGAAAAATAAAAACTCATCGGATCTGCTTTATCTTGATAATATTGATGCCTTTGGATGTTAGAAGATCCCACAGAGCGGAGACGGCTGAATTGGGGGGGGTCTCGGGGGCAATTTTCAAGAAATCAATTTGGTCATATTTTGGAAAATTTGGACCAGTCGCGGGTAGGGCGAAAAATAAAAACTCATCGGATCTGCTTTATCTTGATAATATTGATGCCTTTGGATGTTAGAAGATCCCACAGAGCGGAGACGGCTGAATTGGGGGGGGTCTCGGGGGCAATTTTCAAGAAATCAATTTGGTCATATTTTGGAAAATTTGGACCAGTCGCGGGTAGGGCGAAAAATAAAAACTCATCGGATCTGCTTTATCTTGATAATATTGATGCCTTTGGATGTTAGAAGATCCCACAGAGCGGAGACGGCTGAATTGGGGGGGGTCTCGGGGGCAATTTTCAAGAAATCAATTTGGTCATATTTTGGAAAATTTGGACCAGTCGCGGGTAGGGCGAAAAATAAAAACTCATCGGATCTGCTTTATCTTGATAATATTGATGCCTTTGGATGTTAGAAGATCCCACAGAGCGGAGACGGCTGAATTGGGGGGGGTCTCGGGGGCAATTTTCAAGAAATCAATTTGGTCATATTTTGGAAAATTTGGACCAGTCGCGGGTAGGGCGAAAAATAAAAACTCATCGGATCTGCTTTATCTTGATAATATTGATGCCTTTGGATGTTAGAAGATCCCACAGAGCGGAGACGGCTGAATTGGGGGGGGTCTCGGGGGCAATTTTCAAGAAATCAATTTGGTCATATTTTGGAAAATTTGGACCAGTCGCGGGTAGGGCGAAAAATAAAAACTCATCGGATCTGCTTTATCTTGATAATATTGATGCCTTTGGATGTTAGAAGATCCCACAGAGCGGAGACGGCTGAATTGGGGGGGGTCTCGGGGGCAATTTTCAAGAAATCAATTTGGTCATATTTTGGAAAATTTGGACCAGTCGCGGGTAGGGCGAAAAATAAAAACTCATCGGATCTGCTTTATCTTGATAATATTGATGCCTTTGGATGTTAGAAGATCCCACAGAGCTGGAGACGGCTGAATTGGGGGGGGTCTCGGGGGCAATTTTCAAGAAATCAATTTGGTCATATTTTGGAAAATTTGGACCAGTCGCGGGTAGGGCGAAAAATAAAAACTCATCGGATCTGCTTTATCTTGATAATATTGATGCCTTTGGATGTTAGAAGATCCCACAGAGCGGAGACGGCTGAATTGGGGGGGGTCTCGGGGGCAATTTTCAAGAAATCAATTTGGTCATATTTTGGAAAATTTGGACCAGTCGCGGGTAGGGCGAAAAATAAAAACTCATCGGATCTGCTTTATCTTGATAATATTGATGCCTTTGGATGTTAGAAGATCCCACAGAGCGGAGACGGCTGAATTGGGGGGGGTCTCGGGGGCAATTTTCAAGAAATCAATTTGGTCATATTTTGGAAAATTTGGACCAGTCGCGGGTAGGGCGAAAAATAAAAACTCATCGGATCTGCTTTATCTTGATAATATTGATGCCTTTGGATGTTAGAAGATCCCACAGAGCGGAGACGGCTGAATTGGGGGGGGTCTCGGGGGCAATTTTCAAGAAATCAATTTGGTCATATTTTGGAAAATTTGGACCAGTCGCGGGTAGGGCGAAAAATAAAAACTCATCGGATCTGCTTTATCTTGATAATATTGATGCCTTTGGATGTTAGAAGATCCCACAGAGCGGAGACGGCTGAATTGGGGGGGGTCTCGGGGGCAATTTTCAAGAAATCAATTTGGTCATATTTTGGAAAATTTGGACCAGTCGCGGGTAGGGCGAAAAATAAAAACTCATCGGATCTGCTTTATCTTGATAATATTGATGCCTTTGGATGTTAGAAGATCCCACAGAGCGGAGACGGCTGAATTGGGGGGGGTCTCGGGGGCAATTTTCAAGAAATCAATTTGGTCATATTTTGGAAAATTTGGACCAGTCGCGGGTAGGGCGAAAAATAAAAACTCATCGGATCTGCTTTATCTTGATAATATTGATGCCTTTGGATGTTAGAAGATCCCACAGAGCGGAGACGGCTGAATTGGGGGGGGTCTCGGGGGCAATTTTCAAGAAATCAATTTGGTCATATTTTGGAAAATTTGGACCAGTCGCGGGTAGGGCGAAAAATAAAAACTCATCGGATCTGCTTTATCTTGATAATATTGATGCCTTTGGATGTTAGAAGATCCCACAGAGCGGAGACGGCTGAATTGGGGGGGGTCTCGGGGGCAATTTTCAAGAAATCAATTTGGTCATATTTTGGAAAATTTGGACCAGTCGCGGGTAGGGCGAAAAATAAAAACTCATCGGATCTGCTTTATCTTGATAATATTGATGCCTTTGGATGTTAGAAGATCCCACAGAGCGGAGACGGCTGAATTGGGGGGGGTCTCGGGGGCAATTTTCAAGAAATCAATTTGGTCATATTTTGGAAAATTTGGACCAGTCGCGGGTAGGGCGAAAAATAAAAACTCATCGGATCTGCTTTATCTTGATAATATTGATGCCTTTGGATGTTAGAAGATCCCACAGAGCGGAGACGGCTGAATTGGGGGGGGTCTCGGGGGCAATTTTCAAGAAATCAATTTGGTCATATTTTGGAAAATTTGGACCAGTCGCGGGTAGGGCGAAAAATAAAAACTCATCGGATCTGCTTTATCTTGATAATATTGATGCCTTTGGATGTTAGAAGATCCCACAGAGCGGAGACGGCTGAATTGGGGGGGGTCTCGGGGGCAATTTTCAAGAAATCAATTTGGTCATATTTTGGAAAATTTGGACCAGTCGCGGGTAGGGCGAAAAATAAAAACTCATCGGATCTGCTTTATCTTGATAATATTGATGCCTTTGGATGTTAGAAGATCCCACAGAGCGGAGACGGCTGAATTGGGGGGGGTCTCGGGGGCAATTTTCAAGAAATCAATTTGGTCATATTTTGGAAAATTTGGACCAGTCGCGGGTAGGGCGAAAAATAAAAACTCATCGGATCTGCTTTATCTTGATAATATTGATGCCTTTGGATGTTAGAAGATCCCACAGAGCGGAGACGGCTGAATTGGGGGGGGTCTCGGGGGCAATTTTCAAGAAATCAATTTGGTCATATTTTGGAAAATTTGGACCAGTCGCGGGTAGGGCGAAAAATAAAAACTCATCGGATCTGCTTTATCTTGATAATATTGATGCCTTTGGATGTTAGAAGATCCCACAGAGCGGAGACGGCTGAATTGGGGGGGGTCTCGGGGGCAATTTTCAAGAAATCAATTTGGTCATATTTTGGAAAATTTGGACCAGTCGCGGGTAGGGCGAAAAATAAAAACTCATCGGATCTGCTTTATCTTGATAATATTGATGCCTTTGGATGTTAGAAGATCCCACAGAGCGGAGACGGCTGAATTGGGGGGGGTCTCGGGGGCAATTTTCAAGAAATCAATTTGGTCATATTTTGGAAAATTTGGACCAGTCGCGGGTAGGGCGAAAAATAAAAACTCATCGGATCTGCTTTATCTTGATAATATTGATGCCTTTGGATGTTAGAAGATCCCACAGAGCGGAGACGGCTGAATTGGGGGGGGTCTCGGGGGCAATTTTCAAGAAATCAATTTGGTCATATTTTGGAAAATTTGGACCAGTCGCGGGTAGGGCGAAAAATAAAAACTCATCGGATCTGCTTTATCTTGATAATATTGATGCCTTTGGATGTTAGAAGATCCCACAGAGCGGAGACGGCTGAATTGGGGGGGGTCTCGGGGGCAATTTTCAAGAAATCAATTTGGTCATATTTTGGAAAATTTGGACCAGTCGCGGGTAGGGCGAAAAATAAAAACTCATCGGATCTGCTTTATCTTGATAATATTGATGCCTTTGGATGTTAGAAGATCCCACAGAGCGGAGACGGCTGAATTGGGGGGGGTCTCGGGGGCAATTTTCAAGAAATCAATTTGGTCATATTTTGGAAAATTTGGACCAGTCGCGGGTAGGGCGAAAAATAAAAACTCATCGGATCTGCTTTATCTTGATAATATTGATGCCTTTGGATGTTAGAAGATCCCACAGAGCGGAGACGGCTGAATTGGGGGGGGTCTCGGGGGCAATTTTCAAGAAATCAATTTGGTCATATTTTGGAAAATTTGGACCAGTCGCGGGTAGGGCGAAAAATAAAAACTCATCGGATCTGCTTTATCTTGATAATATTGATGCCTTTGGATGTTAGAAGATCCCACAGAGCGGAGACGGCTGAATTGGGGGGGGTCTCGGGGGCAATTTTCAAGAAATCAATTTGGTCATATTTTGGAAAATTTGGACCAGTCGCGGGTAGGGCGAAAAATAAAAACTCATCGGATCTGCTTTATCTTGATAATATTGATGCCTTTGGATGTTAGAAGATCCCACAGAGCGGAGACGGCTGAATTGGGGGGGGTCTCGGGGGCAATTTTCAAGAAATCAATTTGGTCATATTTTGGAAAATTTGGACCAGTCGCGGGTAGGGCGAAAAATAAAAACTCATCGGATCTGCTTTATCTTGATAATATTGATGCCTTTGGATGTTAGAAGATCCCACAGAGCGGAGACGGCTGAATTGGGGGGGGTCTCGGGGGCAATTTTCAAGAAATCAATTTGGTCATATTTTGGAAAATTTGGACCAGTCGCGGGTAGGGCGAAAAATAAAAACTCATCGGATCTGCTTTATCTTGATAATATTGATGCCTTTGGATGTTAGAAGATCCCACAGAGCGGAGACGGCTGAATTGGGGGGGGTCTCGGGGGCAATTTTCAAGAAATCAATTTGGTCATATTTTGGAAAATTTGGACCAGTCGCGGGTAGGGCGAAAAATAAAAACTCATCGGATCTGCTTTATCTTGATAATATTGATGCCTTTGGATGTTAGAAGATCCCACAGAGCGGAGACGGCTGAATTGGGGGGGGTCTCGGGGGCAATTTTCAAGAAATCAATTTGGTCATATTTTGGAAAATTTGGACCAGTCGCGGGTAGGGCGAAAAATAAAAACTCATCGGATCTGCTTTATCTTGATAATATTGATGCCTTTGGATGTTAGAAGATCCCACAGAGCGGAGACGGCTGAATTGGGGGGGGTCTCGGGGGCAATTTTCAAGAAATCAATTTGGTCATATTTTGGAAAATTTGGACCAGTCGCGGGTAGGGCGAAAAATAAAAACTCATCGGATCTGCTTTATCTTGATAATATTGATGCCTTTGGATGTTAGAAGATCCCACAGAGCGGAGACGGCTGAATTGGGGGGGGTCTCGGGGGCAATTTTCAAGAAATCAATTTGGTCATATTTTGGAAAATTTGGACCAGTCGCGGGTAGGGCGAAAAATAAAAACTCATCGGATCTGCTTTATCTTGATAATATTGATGCCTTTGGATGTTAGAAGATCCCACAGAGCGGAGACGGCTGAATTGGGGGGGGTCTCGGGGGCAATTTTCAAGAAATCAATTTGGTCATATTTTGGAAAATTTGGACCAGTCGCGGGTAGGGCGAAAAATAAAAACTCATCGGATCTGCTTTATCTTGATAATATTGATGCCTTTGGATGTTAGAAGATCCCACAGAGCGGAGACGGCTGAATTGGGGGGGGTCTCGGGGGCAATTTTCAAGAAATCAATTTGGTCATATTTTGGAAAATTTGGACCAGTCGCGGGTAGGGCGAAAAATAAAAACTCATCGGATCTGCTTTATCTTGATAATATTGATGCCTTTGGATGTTAGAAGATCCCACAGAGCGGAGACGGCTGAATTGGGGGGGGTCTCGGGGGCAATTTTCAAGAAATCAATTTGGTCATATTTTGGAAAATTTGGACCAGTCGCGGGTAGGGCGAAAAATAAAAACTCATCGGATCTGCTTTATCTTGATAATATTGATGCCTTTGGATGTTAGAAGATCCCACAGAGCGGAGACGGCTGAATTGGGGGGGGTCTCGGGGGCAATTTTCAAGAAATCAATTTGGTCATATTTTGGAAAATTTGGACCAGTCGCGGGTAGGGCGAAAAATAAAAACTCATCGGATCTGCTTTATCTTGATAATATTGATGCCTTTGGATGTTAGAAGATCCCACAGAGCGGAGACGGCTGAATTGGGGGGGGTCTCGGGGGCAATTTTCAAGAAATCAATTTGGTCATATTTTGGAAAATTTGGACCAGTCGCGGGTAGGGCGAAAAATAAAAACTCATCGGATCTGCTTTATCTTGATAATATTGATGCCTTTGGATGTTAGAAGATCCCACAGAGCGGAGACGGCTGAATTGGGGGGGGTCTCGGGGGCAATTTTCAAGAAATCAATTTGGTCATATTTTGGAAAATTTGGACCAGTCGCGGGTAGGGCGAAAAATAAAAACTCATCGGATCTGCTTTATCTTGATAATATTGATGCCTTTGGATGTTAGAAGATCCCACAGAGCGGAGACGGCTGAATTGGGGGGGGTCTCGGGGGCAATTTTCAAGAAATCAATTTGGTCATATTTTGGAAAATTTGGACCAGTCGCGGGTAGGGCGAAAAATAAAAACTCATCGGATCTGCTTTATCTTGATAATATTGATGCCTTTGGATGTTAGAAGATCCCACAGAGCGGAGACGGCTGAATTGGGGGGGGTCTCGGGGGCAATTTTCAAGAAATCAATTTGGTCATATTTTGGAAAATTTGGACCAGTCGCGGGTAGGGCGAAAAATAAAAACTCATCGGATCTGCTTTATCTTGATAATATTGATGCCTTTGGATGTTAGAAGATCCCACAGAGCGGAGACGGCTGAATTGGGGGGGGTCTCGGGGGCAATTTTCAAGAAATCAATTTGGTCATATTTTGGAAAATTTGGACCAGTCGCGGGTAGGGCGAAAAATAAAAACTCATCGGATCTGCTTTATCTTGATAATATTGATGCCTTTGGATGTTAGAAGATCCCACAGAGCGGAGACGGCTGAATTGGGGGGGGTCTCGGGGGCAATTTTCAAGAAATCAATTTGGTCATATTTTGGAAAATTTGGACCAGTCGCGGGTAGGGCGAAAAATAAAAACTCATCGGATCTGCTTTATCTTGATAATATTGATGCCTTTGGATGTTAGAAGATCCCACAGAGCGGAGACGGCTGAATTGGGGGGGGTCTCGGGGGCAATTTTCAAGAAATCAATTTGGTCATATTTTGGAAAATTTGGACCAGTCGCGGGTAGGGCGAAAAATAAAAACTCATCGGATCTGCTTTATCTTGATAATATTGATGCCTTTGGATGTTAGAAGATCCCACAGAGCGGAGACGGCTGAATTGGGGGGGGTCTCGGGGGCAATTTTCAAGAAATCAATTTGGTCATATTTTGGAAAATTTGGACCAGTCGCGGGTAGGGCGAAAAATAAAAACTCATCGGATCTGCTTTATCTTGATAATATTGATGCCTTTGGATGTTAGAAGATCCCACAGAGCGGAGACGGCTGAATTGGGGGGGGTCTCGGGGGCAATTTTCAAGAAATCAATTTGGTCATATTTTGGAAAATTTGGACCAGTCGCGGGTAGGGCGAAAAATAAAAACTCATCGGATCTGCTTTATCTTGATAATATTGATGCCTTTGGATGTTAGAAGATCCCACAGAGCGGAGACGGCTGAATTGGGGGGGGTCTCGGGGGCAATTTTCAAGAAATCAATTTGGTCATATTTTGGAAAATTTGGACCAGTCGCGGGTAGGGCGAAAAATAAAAACTCATCGGATCTGCTTTATCTTGATAATATTGATGCCTTTGGATGTTAGAAGATCCCACAGAGCGGAGACGGCTGAATTGGGGGGGGTCTCGGGGGCAATTTTCAAGAAATCAATTTGGTCATATTTTGGAAAATTTGGACCAGTCGCGGGTAGGGCGAAAAATAAAAACTCATCGGATCTGCTTTATCTTGATAATATTGATGCCTTTGGATGTTAGAAGATCCCACAGAGCGGAGACGGCTGAATTGGGGGGGGTCTCGGGGGCAATTTTCAAGAAATCAATTTGGTCATATTTTGGAAAATTTGGACCAGTCGCGGGTAGGGCGAAAAATAAAAACTCATCGGATCTGCTTTATCTTGATAATATTGATGCCTTTGGATGTTAGAAGATCCCACAGAGCGGAGACGGCTGAATTGGGGGGGGTCTCGGGGGCAATTTTCAAGAAATCAATTTGGTCATATTTTGGAAAATTTGGACCAGTCGCGGGTAGGGCGAAAAATAAAAACTCATCGGATCTGCTTTATCTTGATAATATTGATGCCTTTGGATGTTAGAAGATCCCACAGAGCGGAGACGGCTGAATTGGGGGGGGTCTCGGGGGCAATTTTCAAGAAATCAATTTGGTCATATTTTGGAAAATTTGGACCAGTCGCGGGTAGGGCGAAAAATAAAAACTCATCGGATCTGCTTTATCTTGATAATATTGATGCCTTTGGATGTTAGAAGATCCCACAGAGCGGAGACGGCTGAATTGGGGGGGGTCTCGGGGGCAATTTTCAAGAAATCAATTTGGTCATATTTTGGAAAATTTGGACCAGTCGCGGGTAGGGCGAAAAATAAAAACTCATCGGATCTGCTTTATCTTGATAATATTGATGCCTTTGGATGTTAGAAGATCCCACAGAGCGGAGACGGCTGAATTGGGGGGGGTCTCGGGGGCAATTTTCAAGAAATCAATTTGGTCATATTTTGGAAAATTTGGACCAGTCGCGGGTAGGGCGAAAAATAAAAACTCATCGGATCTGCTTTATCTTGATAATATTGATGCCTTTGGATGTTAGAAGATCCCACAGAGCGGAGACGGCTGAATTGGGGGGGGTCTCGGGGGCAATTTTCAAGAAATCAATTTGGTCATATTTTGGAAAATTTGGACCAGTCGCGGGTAGGGCGAAAAATAAAAACTCATCGGATCTGCTTTATCTTGATAATATTGATGCCTTTGGATGTTAGAAGATCCCACAGAGCGGAGACGGCTGAATTGGGGGGGGTCTCGGGGGCAATTTTCAAGAAATCAATTTGGTCATATTTTGGAAAATTTGGACCAGTCGCGGGTAGGGCGAAAAATAAAAACTCATCGGATCTGCTTTATCTTGATAATATTGATGCCTTTGGATGTTAGAAGATCCCACAGAGCGGAGACGGCTGAATTGGGGGGGGTCTCGGGGGCAATTTTCAAGAAATCAATTTGGTCATATTTTGGAAAATTTGGACCAGTCGCGGGTAGGGCGAAAAATAAAAACTCATCGGATCTGCTTTATCTTGATAATATTGATGCCTTTGGATGTTAGAAGATCCCACAGAGCGGAGACGGCTGAATTGGGGGGGGTCTCGGGGGCAATTTTCAAGAAATCAATTTGGTCATATTTTGGAAAATTTGGACCAGTCGCGGGTAGGGCGAAAAATAAAAACTCATCGGATCTGCTTTATCTTGATAATATTGATGCCTTTGGATGTTAGAAGATCCCACAGAGCGGAGACGGCTGAATTGGGGGGGGTCTCGGGGGCAATTTTCAAGAAATCAATTTGGTCATATTTTGGAAAATTTGGACCAGTCGCGGGTAGGGCGAAAAATAAAAACTCATCGGATCTGCTTTATCTTGATAATATTGATGCCTTTGGATGTTAGAAGATCCCACAGAGCGGAGACGGCTGAATTGGGGGGGGTCTCGGGGGCAATTTTCAAGAAATCAATTTGGTCATATTTTGGAAAATTTGGACCAGTCGCGGGTAGGGCGAAAAATAAAAACTCATCGGATCTGCTTTATCTTGATAATATTGATGCCTTTGGATGTTAGAAGATCCCACAGAGCGGAGACGGCTGAATTGGGGGGGGTCTCGGGGGCAATTTTCAAGAAATCAATTTGGTCATATTTTGGAAAATTTGGACCAGTCGCGGGTAGGGCGAAAAATAAAAACTCATCGGATCTGCTTTATCTTGATAATATTGATGCCTTTGGATGTTAGAAGATCCCACAGAGCGGAGACGGCTGAATTGGGGGGGGTCTCGGGGGCAATTTTCAAGAAATCAATTTGGTCATATTTTGGAAAATTTGGACCAGTCGCGGGTAGGGCGAAAAATAAAAACTCATCGGATCTGCTTTATCTTGATAATATTGATGCCTTTGGATGTTAGAAGATCCCACAGAGCGGAGACGGCTGAATTGGGGGGGGTCTCGGGGGCAATTTTCAAGAAATCAATTTGGTCATATTTTGGAAAATTTGGACCAGTCGCGGGTAGGGCGAAAAATAAAAACTCATCGGATCTGCTTTATCTTGATAATATTGATGCCTTTGGATGTTAGAAGATCCCACAGAGCGGAGACGGCTGAATTGGGGGGGGTCTCGGGGGCAATTTTCAAGAAATCAATTTGGTCATATTTTGGAAAATTTGGACCAGTCGCGGGTAGGGCGAAAAATAAAAACTCATCGGATCTGCTTTATCTTGATAATATTGATGCCTTTGGATGTTAGAAGATCCCACAGAGCGGAGACGGCTGAATTGGGGGGGGTCTCGGGGGCAATTTTCAAGAAATCAATTTGGTCATATTTTGGAAAATTTGGACCAGTCGCGGGTAGGGCGAAAAATAAAAACTCATCGGATCTGCTTTATCTTGATAATATTGATGCCTTTGGATGTTAGAAGATCCCACAGAGCGGAGACGGCTGAATTGGGGGGGGTCTCGGGGGCAATTTTCAAGAAATCAATTTGGTCATATTTTGGAAAATTTGGACCAGTCGCGGGTAGGGCGAAAAATAAAAACTCATCGGATCTGCTTTATCTTGATAATATTGATGCCTTTGGATGTTAGAAGATCCCACAGAGCGGAGACGGCTGAATTGGGGGGGGTCTCGGGGGCAATTTTCAAGAAATCAATTTGGTCATATTTTGGAAAATTTGGACCAGTCGCGGGTAGGGCGAAAAATAAAAACTCATCGGATCTGCTTTATCTTGATAATATTGATGCCTTTGGATGTTAGAAGATCCCACAGAGCGGAGACGGCTGAATTGGGGGGGGTCTCGGGGGCAATTTTCAAGAAATCAATTTGGTCATATTTTGGAAAATTTGGACCAGTCGCGGGTAGGGCGAAAAATAAAAACTCATCGGATCTGCTTTATCTTGATAATATTGATGCCTTTGGATGTTAGAAGATCCCACAGAGCGGAGACGGCTGAATTGGGGGGGGTCTCGGGGGCAATTTTCAAGAAATCAATTTGGTCATATTTTGGAAAATTTGGACCAGTCGCGGGTAGGGCGAAAAATAAAAACTCATCGGATCTGCTTTATCTTGATAATATTGATGCCTTTGGATGTTAGAAGATCCCACAGAGCGGAGACGGCTGAATTGGGGGGGGTCTCGGGGGCAATTTTCAAGAAATCAATTTGGTCATATTTTGGAAAATTTGGACCAGTCGCGGGTAGGGCGAAAAATAAAAACTCATCGGATCTGCTTTATCTTGATAATATTGATGCCTTTGGATGTTAGAAGATCCCACAGAGCGGAGACGGCTGAATTGGGGGGGGTCTCGGGGGCAATTTTCAAGAAATCAATTTGGTCATATTTTGGAAAATTTGGACCAGTCGCGGGTAGGGCGAAAAATAAAAACTCATCGGATCTGCTTTATCTTGATAATATTGATGCCTTTGGATGTTAGAAGATCCCACAGAGCGGAGACGGCTGAATTGGGGGGGGTCTCGGGGGCAATTTTCAAGAAATCAATTTGGTCATATTTTGGAAAATTTGGACCAGTCGCGGGTAGGGCGAAAAATAAAAACTCATCGGATCTGCTTTATCTTGATAATATTGATGCCTTTGGATGTTAGAAGATCCCACAGAGCGGAGACGGCTGAATTGGGGGGGGTCTCGGGGGCAATTTTCAAGAAATCAATTTGGTCATATTTTGGAAAATTTGGACCAGTCGCGGGTAGGGCGAAAAATAAAAACTCATCGGATCTGCTTTATCTTGATAATATTGATGCCTTTGGATGTTAGAAGATCCCACAGAGCGGAGACGGCTGAATTGGGGGGGGTCTCGGGGGCAATTTTCAAGAAATCAATTTGGTCATATTTTGGAAAATTTGGACCAGTCGCGGGTAGGGCGAAAAATAAAAACTCATCGGATCTGCTTTATCTTGATAATATTGATGCCTTTGGATGTTAGAAGATCCCACAGAGCGGAGACGGCTGAATTGGGGGGGGTCTCGGGGGCAATTTTCAAGAAATCAATTTGGTCATATTTTGGAAAATTTGGACCAGTCGCGGGTAGGGCGAAAAATAAAAACTCATCGGATCTGCTTTATCTTGATAATATTGATGCCTTTGGATGTTAGAAGATCCCACAGAGCGGAGACGGCTGAATTGGGGGGGGTCTCGGGGGCAATTTTCAAGAAATCAATTTGGTCATATTTTGGAAAATTTGGACCAGTCGCGGGTAGGGCGAAAAATAAAAACTCATCGGATCTGCTTTATCTTGATAATATTGATGCCTTTGGATGTTAGAAGATCCCACAGAGCGGAGACGGCTGAATTGGGGGGGGTCTCGGGGGCAATTTTCAAGAAATCAATTTGGTCATATTTTGGAAAATTTGGACCAGTCGCGGGTAGGGCGAAAAATAAAAACTCATCGGATCTGCTTTATCTTGATAATATTGATGCCTTTGGATGTTAGAAGATCCCACAGAGCGGAGACGGCTGAATTGGGGGGGGTCTCGGGGGCAATTTTCAAGAAATCAATTTGGTCATATTTTGGAAAATTTGGACCAGTCGCGGGTAGGGCGAAAAATAAAAACTCATCGGATCTGCTTTATCTTGATAATATTGATGCCTTTGGATGTTAGAAGATCCCACAGAGCGGAGACGGCTGAATTGGGGGGGGTCTCGGGGGCAATTTTCAAGAAATCAATTTGGTCATATTTTGGAAAATTTGGACCAGTCGCGGGTAGGGCGAAAAATAAAAACTCATCGGATCTGCTTTATCTTGATAATATTGATGCCTTTGGATGTTAGAAGATCCCACAGAGCGGAGACGGCTGAATTGGGGGGGGTCTCGGGGGCAATTTTCAAGAAATCAATTTGGTCATATTTTGGAAAATTTGGACCAGTCGCGGGTAGGGCGAAAAATAAAAACTCATCGGATCTGCTTTATCTTGATAATATTGATGCCTTTGGATGTTAGAAGATCCCACAGAGCGGAGACGGCTGAATTGGGGGGGGTCTCGGGGGCAATTTTCAAGAAATCAATTTGGTCATATTTTGGAAAATTTGGACCAGTCGCGGGTAGGGCGAAAAATAAAAACTCATCGGATCTGCTTTATCTTGATAATATTGATGCCTTTGGATGTTAGAAGATCCCACAGAGCGGAGACGGCTGAATTGGGGGGGGTCTCGGGGGCAATTTTCAAGAAATCAATTTGGTCATATTTTGGAAAATTTGGACCAGTCGCGGGTAGGGCGAAAAATAAAAACTCATCGGATCTGCTTTATCTTGATAATATTGATGCCTTTGGATGTTAGAAGATCCCACAGAGCGGAGACGGCTGAATTGGGGGGGGTCTCGGGGGCAATTTTCAAGAAATCAATTTGGTCATATTTTGGAAAATTTGGACCAGTCGCGGGTAGGGCGAAAAATAAAAACTCATCGGATCTGCTTTATCTTGATAATATTGATGCCTTTGGATGTTAGAAGATCCCACAGAGCGGAGACGGCTGAATTGGGGGGGGTCTCGGGGGCAATTTTCAAGAAATCAATTTGGTCATATTTTGGAAAATTTGGACCAGTCGCGGGTAGGGCGAAAAATAAAAACTCATCGGATCTGCTTTATCTTGATAATATTGATGCCTTTGGATGTTAGAAGATCCCACAGAGCGGAGACGGCTGAATTGGGGGGGGTCTCGGGGGCAATTTTCAAGAAATCAATTTGGTCATATTTTGGAAAATTTGGACCAGTCGCGGGTAGGGCGAAAAATAAAAACTCATCGGATCTGCTTTATCTTGATAATATTGATGCCTTTGGATGTTAGAAGATCCCACAGAGCGGAGACGGCTGAATTGGGGGGGGTCTCGGGGGCAATTTTCAAGAAATCAATTTGGTCATATTTTGGAAAATTTGGACCAGTCGCGGGTAGGGCGAAAAATAAAAACTCATCGGATCTGCTTTATCTTGATAATATTGATGCCTTTGGATGTTAGAAGATCCCACAGAGCGGAGACGGCTGAATTGGGGGGGGTCTCGGGGGCAATTTTCAAGAAATCAATTTGGTCATATTTTGGAAAATTTGGACCAGTCGCGGGTAGGGCGAAAAATAAAAACTCATCGGATCTGCTTTATCTTGATAATATTGATGCCTTTGGATGTTAGAAGATCCCACAGAGCGGAGACGGCTGAATTGGGGGGGGTCTCGGGGGCAATTTTCAAGAAATCAATTTGGTCATATTTTGGAAAATTTGGACCAGTCGCGGGTAGGGCGAAAAATAAAAACTCATCGGATCTGCTTTATCTTGATAATATTGATGCCTTTGGATGTTAGAAGATCCCACAGAGCAGAGACGGCTGAATTGGGGGGGGTCTCGGGGGCAATTTTCAAGAAATCAATTTGGTCATATTTTGGAAAATTTGGACCAGTCGCGGGTAGGGCGAAAAATAAAAACTCATCGGATCTGCTTTATCTTGATAATATTGATGCCTTTGGATGTTAGAAGATCCCACAGAGCGGAGACGGCTGAATTGGGGGGGGTCTCGGGGGCAATTTTCAAGAAATCAATTTGGTCATATTTTGGAAAATTTGGACCAGTCGCGGGTAGGGCGAAAAATAAAAACTCATCGGATCTGCTTTATCTTGATAATATTGATGCCTTTGGATGTTAGAAGATCCCACAGAGCGGAGACGGCTGAATTGGGGGGGGTCTCGGGGGCAATTTTCAAGAAATCAATTTGGTCATATTTTGGAAAATTTGGACCAGTCGCGGGTAGGGCGAAAAATAAAAACTCATCGGATCTGCTTTATCTTGATAATATTGATGCCTTTGGATGTTAGAAGATCCCACAGAGCGGAGACGGCTGAATTGGGGGGGGTCTCGGGGGCAATTTTCAAGAAATCAATTTGGTCATATTTTGGAAAATTTGGACCAGTCGCGGGTAGGGCGAAAAATAAAAACTCATCGGATCTGCTTTATCTTGATAATATTGATGCCTTTGGATGTTAGAAGATCCCACAGAGCGGAGACGGCTGAATTGGGGGGGGTCTCGGGGGCAATTTTCAAGAAATCAATTTGGTCATATTTTGGAAAATTTGGACCAGTCGCGGGTAGGGCGAAAAATAAAAACTCATCGGATCTGCTTTATCTTGATAATATTGATGCCTTTGGATGTTAGAAGATCCCACAGAGCGGAGACGGCTGAATTGGGGGGGGTCTCGGGGGCAATTTTCAAGAAATCAATTTGGTCATATTTTGGAAAATTTGGACCAGTCGCGGGTAGGGCGAAAAATAAAAACTCATCGGATCTGCTTTATCTTGATAATATTGATGCCTTTGGATGTTAGAAGATCCCACAGAGCGGAGACGGCTGAATTGGGGGGGGTCTCGGGGGCAATTTTCAAGAAATCAATTTGGTCATATTTTGGAAAATTTGGACCAGTCGCGGGTAGGGCGAAAAATAAAAACTCATCGGATCTGCTTTATCTTGATAATATTGATGCCTTTGGATGTTAGAAGATCCCACAGAGCGGAGACGGCTGAATTGGGGGGGGTCTCGGGGGCAATTTTCAAGAAATCAATTTGGTCATATTTTGGAAAATTTGGACCAGTCGCGGGTAGGGCGAAAAATAAAAACTCATCGGATCTGCTTTATCTTGATAATATTGATGCCTTTGGATGTTAGAAGATCCCACAGAGCGGAGACGGCTGAATTGGGGGGGGTCTCGGGGGCAATTTTCAAGAAATCAATTTGGTCATATTTTGGAAAATTTGGACCAGTCGCGGGTAGGGCGAAAAATAAAAACTCATCGGATCTGCTTTATCTTGATAATATTGATGCCTTTGGATGTTAGAAGATCCCACAGAGCGGAGACGGCTGAATTGGGGGGGGTCTCGGGGGCAATTTTCAAGAAATCAATTTGGTCATATTTTGGAAAATTTGGACCAGTCGCGGGTAGGGCGAAAAATAAAAACTCATCGGATCTGCTTTATCTTGATAATATTGATGCCTTTGGATGTTAGAAGATCCCACAGAGCGGAGACGGCTGAATTGGGGGGGGTCTCGGGGGCAATTTTCAAGAAATCAATTTGGTCATATTTTGGAAAATTTGGACCAGTCGCGGGTAGGGCGAAAAATAAAAACTCATCGGATCTGCTTTATCTTGATAATATTGATGCCTTTGGATGTTAGAAGATCCCACAGAGCGGAGACGGCTGAATTGGGGGGGGTCTCGGGGGCAATTTTCAAGAAATCAATTTGGTCATATTTTGGAAAATTTGGACCAGTCGCGGGTAGGGCGAAAAATAAAAACTCATCGGATCTGCTTTATCTTGATAATATTGATGCCTTTGGATGTTAGAAGATCCCACAGAGCGGAGACGGCTGAATTGGGGGGGGTCTCGGGGGCAATTTTCAAGAAATCAATTTGGTCATATTTTGGAAAATTTGGACCAGTCGCGGGTAGGGCGAAAAATAAAAACTCATCGGATCTGCTTTATCTTGATAATATTGATGCCTTTGGATGTTAGAAGATCCCACAGAGCGGAGACGGCTGAATTGGGGGGGGTCTCGGGGGCAATTTTCAAGAAATCAATTTGGTCATATTTTGGAAAATTTGGACCAGTCGCGGGTAGGGCGAAAAATAAAAACTCATCGGATCTGCTTTATCTTGATAATATTGATGCCTTTGGATGTTAGAAGATCCCACAGAGCGGAGACGGCTGAATTGGGGGGGGTCTCGGGGGCAATTTTCAAGAAATCAATTTGGTCATATTTTGGAAAATTTGGACCAGTCGCGGGTAGGGCGAAAAATAAAAACTCATCGGATCTGCTTTATCTTGATAATATTGATGCCTTTGGATGTTAGAAGATCCCACAGAGCGGAGACGGCTGAATTGGGGGGGGTCTCGGGGGCAATTTTCAAGAAATCAATTTGGTCATATTTTGGAAAATTTGGACCAGTCGCGGGTAGGGCGAAAAATAAAAACTCATCGGATCTGCTTTATCTTGATAATATTGATGCCTTTGGATGTTAGAAGATCCCACAGAGCGGAGACGGCTGAATTGGGGGGGGTCTCGGGGGCAATTTTCAAGAAATCAATTTGGTCATATTTTGGAAAATTTGGACCAGTCGCGGGTAGGGCGAAAAATAAAAACTCATCGGATCTGCTTTATCTTGATAATATTGATGCCTTTGGATGTTAGAAGATCCCACAGAGCGGAGACGGCTGAATTGGGGGGGGTCTCGGGGGCAATTTTCAAGAAATCAATTTGTGAACCCCCCAAAACATTGGCATTTGGAAATTTTTCGCGGTAGGGCGAAAAATAAAAACTCATCGGATCTGCTTTATCTTGATAATATTGATGCCTTTGGATGTTAGAAGATCCCACAGAGCGGAGACGGCTGATTGGGGGGGTCTCGGGGGCAATTTTCAAGAAATCAATTTGCACACATAGATACATGACCAGTCGCGGGTAGGGCGAAAAATAAAAACTCATCGGATCTGCTTTATCTTGATAATATTGATGCCTTTGGATGTTAGAAGATCCCACAGAGCGGAGACGGCTGAATTGGGGGGGGTCTCGGGGGCAATTTTCAAGAAATCAATTTGGTCATATTTTGGAAAATTTGGACCAGTCGCGGGTAGGGCGAAAAATAAAAACTCATCGGATCTGCTTTATCTTGATAATATTGATGCCTTTGGATGTTAGAAGATCCCACAGAGCGGAGACGGCTGAATTGGGGGGGGTCTCGGGGGCAATTTTCAAGAAATCAATTTGGTCATATTTTGGAAAATTTGGACCAGTCGCGGGTAGGGCGAAAAATAAAAACTCATCGGATCTGCTTTATCTTGATAATATTGATGCCTTTGGATGTTAGAAGATCCCACAGAGCGGAGACGGCTGAATTGGGGGGGGTCTCGGGGGCAATTTTCAAGAAATCAATTTGGTCATATTTTGGAAAATTTGGACCAGTCGCGGGTAGGGCGAAAAATAAAAACTCATCGGATCTGCTTTATCTTGATAATATTGATGCCTTTGGATGTTAGAAGATCCCACAGAGCGGAGACGGCTGAATTGGGGGGGGTCTCGGGGGCAATTTTCAAGAAATCAATTTGGTCATATTTTGGAAAATTTGGACCAGTCGCGGGTAGGGCGAAAAATAAAAACTCATCGGATCTGCTTTATCTTGATAATATTGATGCCTTTGGATGTTAGAAGATCCCACAGAGCGGAGACGGCTGAATTGGGGGGGGTCTCGGGGGCAATTTTCAAGAAATCAATTTGGTCATATTTTGGAAAATTTGGACCAGTCGCGGGTAGGGCGAAAAATAAAAACTCATCGGATCTGCTTTATCTTGATAATATTGATGCCTTTGGATGTTAGAAGATCCCACAGAGCGGAGACGGCTGAATTGGGGGGGGTCTCGGGGGCAATTTTCAAGAAATCAATTTGGTCATATTTTGGAAAATTTGGACCAGTCGCGGGTAGGGCGAAAAATAAAAACTCATCGGATCTGCTTTATCTTGATAATATTGATGCCTTTGGATGTTAGAAGATCCCACAGAGCGGAGACGGCTGAATTGGGGGGGGTCTCGGGGGCAATTTTCAAGAAATCAATTTGGTCATATTTTGGAAAATTTGGACCAGTCGCGGGTAGGGCGAAAAATAAAAACTCATCGGATCTGCTTTATCTTGATAATATTGATGCCTTTGGATGTTAGAAGATCCCACAGAGCGGAGACGGCTGAATTGGGGGGGGTCTCGGGGGCAATTTTCAAGAAATCAATTTGGTCATATTTTGGAAAATTTGGACCAGTCGCGGGTAGGGCGAAAAATAAAAACTCATCGGATCTGCTTTATCTTGATAATATTGATGCCTTTGGATGTTAGAAGATCCCACAGAGCGGAGACGGCTGAATTGGGGGGGGTCTCGGGGGCAATTTTCAAGAAATCAATTTGGTCATATTTTGGAAAATTTGGACCAGTCGCGGGTAGGGCGAAAAATAAAAACTCATCGGATCTGCTTTATCTTGATAATATTGATGCCTTTGGATGTTAGAAGATCCCACAGAGCGGAGACGGCTGAATTGGGGGGGGTCTCGGGGGCAATTTTCAAGAAATCAATTTGGTCATATTTTGGAAAATTTGGACCAGTCGCGGGTAGGGCGAAAAATAAAAACTCATCGGATCTGCTTTATCTTGATAATATTGATGCCTTTGGATGTTAGAAGATCCCACAGAGCGGAGACGGCTGAATTGGGGGGGGTCTCGGGGGCAATTTTCAAGAAATCAATTTGGTCATATTTTGGAAAATTTGGACCAGTCGCGGGTAGGGCGAAAAATAAAAACTCATCGGATCTGCTTTATCTTGATAATATTGATGCCTTTGGATGTTAGAAGATCCCACAGAGCGGAGACGGCTGAATTGGGGGGGGTCTCGGGGGCAATTTTCAAGAAATCAATTTGGTCATATTTTGGAAAATTTGGACCAGTCGCGGGTAGGGCGAAAAATAAAAACTCATCGGATCTGCTTTATCTTGATAATATTGATGCCTTTGGATGTTAGAAGATCCCACAGAGCGGAGACGGCTGAATTGGGGGGGGTCTCGGGGGCAATTTTCAAGAAATCAATTTGGTCATATTTTGGAAAATTTGGACCAGTCGCGGGTAGGGCGAAAAATAAAAACTCATCGGATCTGCTTTATCTTGATAATAATATTGATGCCTTGGGATGTTAGAAGATCCCACAGAGCGAAGACGGCTGAATTGGGGGGGGTCTCGGGGGCAATTTTGAAGAAATCAATTTAGTCATATTTTGGAAAATTTGGACCAGTCGCGGGTAGGGCGAAAAATAAAAACTCATCGGATCTGCTTTATCTTCTGAATATTGATGCCTTGGGATGTTAGAAGATCCCACAGAGCGAAGACGGCTGAATTGGGGGGGGTCTCGGGGGCAATTTTGAAGAAATCAATTTAGTCATATTTTGGAAAATTTGGACCAGTCGCGGGTAGGGCGAAAAATAAAAACTCATCGGATCTGCTTTATCTTCTGAATATTGATGCCTTGGGATGTTAGAAGATCCCACAGAGCGAAGACGGCTGAATTGGGGGGGGTCTCGGGGGCAATTTTGAAGAAATCAATTTAGTCATATTTTGGAAAATTTGGACCAGTCGCGGGTAGGGCGAAAAATAAAAACTCATCGGATCTGCTTTATCTTCTGAATATTGATGCCTTGGGATGTTAGAAGATCCCACAGAGCGAAGACGGCTGAATTGGGGGGGGTCTCGGGGGCAATTTTGAAGAAATCAATTTAGTCATATTTTGGAAAATTTGGACCAGTCGCGGGTAGGGCGAAAAATAAAAACTCATCGGATCTGCTTTATCTTCTGAATATTGATGCCTTGGGATGTTAGAAGATCCCACAGAGCGAAGACGGCTGAATTGGGGGGGGTCTCGGGGGCAATTTTGAAGAAATCAATTTAGTCATATTTTGGAAAATTTGGACCAGTCGCGGGTAGGGCGAAAAATAAAAACTCATCGGATCTGCTTTATCTTCTGAATATTGATGCCTTGGGATGTTAGAAGATCCCACAGAGCGAAGACGGCTGAATTGGGGGGGGTCTCGGGGGCAATTTTGAAGAAATCAATTTAGTCATATTTTGGAAAATTTGGACCAGTCGCGGGTAGGGCGAAAAATAAAAACTCATCGGATCTGCTTTATCTTCTGAATATTGATGCCTTGGGATGTTAGAAGATCCCACAGAGCGAAGACGGCTGAATTGGGGGGGGTCTCGGGGGCAATTTTGAAGAAATCAATTTAGTCATATTTTGGAAAATTTGGACCAGTCGCGGGTAGGGCGAAAAATAAAAACTCATCGGATCTGCTTTATCTTCTGAATATTGATGCCTTGGGATGTTAGAAGATCCCACAGAGCGAAGACGGCTGAATTGGGGGGGGTCTCGGGGGCAATTTTGAAGAAATCAATTTAGTCATATTTTGGAAAATTTGGACCAGTCGCGGGTAGGGCGAAAAATAAAAACTCATCGGATCTGCTTTATCTTCTGAATATTGATGCCTTGGGATGTTAGAAGATCCCACAGAGCGAAGACGGCTGAATTGGGGGGGGTCTCGGGGGCAATTTTGAAGAAATCAATTTAGTCATATTTTGGAAAATTTGGACCAGTCGCGGGTAGGGCGAAAAATAAAAACTCATCGGATCTGCTTTATCTTCTGAATATTGATGCCTTGGGATGTTAGAAGATCCCACAGAGCGAAGACGGCTGAATTGGGGGGGGTCTCGGGGGCAATTTTGAAGAAATCAATTTAGTCATATTTTGGAAAATTTGGACCAGTCGCGGGTAGGGCGAAAAATAAAAACTCATCGGATCTGCTTTATCTTCTGAATATTGATGCCTTGGGATGTTAGAAGATCCCACAGAGCGAAGACGGCTGAATTGGGGGGGGTCTCGGGGGCAATTTTGAAGAAATCAATTTAGTCATATTTTGGAAAATTTGGACCAGTCGCGGGTAGGGCGAAAAATAAAAACTCATCGGATCTGCTTTATCTTCTGAATATTGATGCCTTGGGATGTTAGAAGATCCCACAGAGCGAAGACGGCTGAATTGGGGGGGGTCTCGGGGGCAATTTTGAAGAAATCAATTTAGTCATATTTTGGAAAATTTGGACCAGTCGCGGGTAGGGCGAAAAATAAAAACTCATCGGATCTGCTTTATCTTCTGAATATTGATGCCTTGGGATGTTAGAAGATCCCACAGAGCGAAGACGGCTGAATTGGGGGGGGTCTCGGGGGCAATTTTGAAGAAATCAATTTAGTCATATTTTGGAAAATTTGGACCAGTCGCGGGTAGGGCGAAAAATAAAAACTCATCGGATCTGCTTTATCTTCTGAATATTGATGCCTTGGGATGTTAGAAGATCCCACAGAGCGAAGACGGCTGAATTGGGGGGGGTCTCGGGGGCAATTTTGAAGAAATCAATTTAGTCATATTTTGGAAAATTTGGACCAGTCGCGGGTAGGGCGAAAAATAAAAACTCATCGGATCTGCTTTATCTTCTGAATATTGATGCCTTGGGATGTTAGAAGATCCCACAGAGCGAAGACGGCTGAATTGGGGGGGGTCTCGGGGGCAATTTTGAAGAAATCAATTTAGTCATATTTTGGAAAATTTGGACCAGTCGCGGGTAGGGCGAAAAATAAAAACTCATCGGATCTGCTTTATCTTCTGAATATTGATGCCTTGGGATGTTAGAAGATCCCACAGAGCGAAGACGGCTGAATTGGGGGGGGTCTCGGGGGCAATTTTGAAGAAATCAATTTAGTCATATTTTGGAAAATTTGGACCAGTCGCGGGTAGGGCGAAAAATAAAAACTCATCGGATCTGCTTTATCTTCTGAATATTGATGCCTTGGGATGTTAGAAGATCCCACAGAGCGAAGACGGCTGAATTGGGGGGGGTCTCGGGGGCAATTTTGAAGAAATCAATTTAGTCATATTTTGGAAAATTTGGACCAGTCGCGGGTAGGGCGAAAAATAAAAACTCATCGGATCTGCTTTATCTTCTGAATATTGATGCCTTGGGATGTTAGAAGATCCCACAGAGCGAAGACGGCTGAATTGGGGGGGGTCTCGGGGGCAATTTTGAAGAAATCAATTTAGTCATATTTTGGAAAATTTGGACCAGTCGCGGGTAGGGCGAAAAATAAAAACTCATCGGATCTGCTTTATCTTCTGAATATTGATGCCTTGGGATGTTAGAAGATCCCACAGAGCGAAGACGGCTGAATTGGGGGGGGTCTCGGGGGCAATTTTGAAGAAATCAATTTAGTCATATTTTGGAAAATTTGGACCAGTCGCGGGTAGGGCGAAAAATAAAAACTCATCGGATCTGCTTTATCTTCTGAATATTGATGCCTTGGGATGTTAGAAGATCCCACAGAGCGAAGACGGCTGAATTGGGGGGGGTCTCGGGGGCAATTTTGAAGAAATCAATTTAGTCATATTTTGGAAAATTTGGACCAGTCGCGGGTAGGGCGAAAAATAAAAACTCATCGGATCTGCTTTATCTTCTGAATATTGATGCCTTGGGATGTTAGAAGATCCCACAGAGCGAAGACGGCTGAATTGGGGGGGGTCTCGGGGGCAATTTTGAAGAAATCAATTTAGTCATATTTTGGAAAATTTGGACCAGTCGCGGGTAGGGCGAAAAATAAAAACTCATCGGATCTGCTTTATCTTCTGAATATTGATGCCTTGGGATGTTAGAAGATCCCACAGAGCGAAGACGGCTGAATTGGGGGGGGTCTCGGGGGCAATTTTGAAGAAATCAATTTAGTCATATTTTGGAAAATTTGGACCAGTCGCGGGTAGGGCGAAAAATAAAAACTCATCGGATCTGCTTTATCTTCTGAATATTGATGCCTTGGGATGTTAGAAGATCCCACAGAGCGAAGACGGCTGAATTGGGGGGGGTCTCGGGGGCAATTTTGAAGAAATCAATTTAGTCATATTTTGGAAAATTTGGACCAGTCGCGGGTAGGGCGAAAAATAAAAACTCATCGGATCTGCTTTATCTTCTGAATATTGATGCCTTGGGATGTTAGAAGATCCCACAGAGCGAAGACGGCTGAATTGGGGGGGGTCTCGGGGGCAATTTTGAAGAAATCAATTTAGTCATATTTTGGAAAATTTGGACCAGTCGCGGGTAGGGCGAAAAATAAAAACTCATCGGATCTGCTTTATCTTCTGAATATTGATGCCTTGGGATGTTAGAAGATCCCACAGAGCGAAGACGGCTGAATTGGGGGGGGTCTCGGGGGCAATTTTGAAGAAATCAATTTAGTCATATTTTGGAAAATTTGGACCAGTCGCGGGTAGGGCGAAAAATAAAAACTCATCGGATCTGCTTTATCTTCTGAATATTGATGCCTTGGGATGTTAGAAGATCCCACAGAGCGAAGACGGCTGAATTGGGGGGGGTCTCGGGGGCAATTTTGAAGAAATCAATTTAGTCATATTTTGGAAAATTTGGACCAGTCGCGGGTAGGGCGAAAAATAAAAACTCATCGGATCTGCTTTATCTTCTGAATATTGATGCCTTGGGATGTTAGAAGATCCCACAGAGCGAAGACGGCTGAATTGGGGGGGGTCTCGGGGGCAATTTTGAAGAAATCAATTTAGTCATATTTTGGAAAATTTGGACCAGTCGCGGGTAGGGCGAAAAATAAAAACTCATCGGATCTGCTTTATCTTCTGAATATTGATGCCTTGGGATGTTAGAAGATCCCACAGAGCGAAGACGGCTGAATTGGGGGGGGTCTCGGGGGCAATTTTGAAGAAATCAATTTAGTCATATTTTGGAAAATTTGGACCAGTCGCGGGTAGGGCGAAAAATAAAAACTCATCGGATCTGCTTTATCTTCTGAATATTGATGCCTTGGGATGTTAGAAGATCCCACAGAGCGAAGACGGCTGAATTGGGGGGGGTCTCGGGGGCAATTTTGAAGAAATCAATTTAGTCATATTTTGGAAAATTTGGACCAGTCGCGGGTAGGGCGAAAAATAAAAACTCATCGGATCTGCTTTATCTTCTGAATATTGATGCCTTGGGATGTTAGAAGATCCCACAGAGCGAAGACGGCTGAATTGGGGGGGGTCTCGGGGGCAATTTTGAAGAAATCAATTTAGTCATATTTTGGAAAATTTGGACCAGTCGCGGGTAGGGCGAAAAATAAAAACTCATCGGATCTGCTTTATCTTCTGAATATTGATGCCTTGGGATGTTAGAAGATCCCACAGAGCGAAGACGGCTGAATTGGGGGGGGTCTCGGGGGCAATTTTGAAGAAATCAATTTAGTCATATTTTGGAAAATTTGGACCAGTCGCGGGTAGGGCGAAAAATAAAAACTCATCGGATCTGCTTTATCTTCTGAATATTGATGCCTTGGGATGTTAGAAGATCCCACAGAGCGAAGACGGCTGAATTGGGGGGGGTCTCGGGGGCAATTTTGAAGAAATCAATTTAGTCATATTTTGGAAAATTTGGACCAGTCGCGGGTAGGGCGAAAAATAAAAACTCATCGGATCTGCTTTATCTTCTGAATATTGATGCCTTGGGATGTTAGAAGATCCCACAGAGCGAAGACGGCTGAATTGGGGGGGGTCTCGGGGGCAATTTTGAAGAAATCAATTTAGTCATATTTTGGAAAATTTGGACCAGTCGCGGGTAGGGCGAAAAATAAAAACTCATCGGATCTGCTTTATCTTCTGAATATTGATGCCTTGGGATGTTAGAAGATCCCACAGAGCGAAGACGGCTGAATTGGGGGGGGTCTCGGGGGCAATTTTGAAGAAATCAATTTAGTCATATTTTGGAAAATTTGGACCAGTCGCGGGTAGGGCGAAAAATAAAAACTCATCGGATCTGCTTTATCTTCTGAATATTGATGCCTTGGGATGTTAGAAGATCCCACAGAGCGAAGACGGCTGAATTGGGGGGGGTCTCGGGGGCAATTTTGAAGAAATCAATTTAGTCATATTTTGGAAAATTTGGACCAGTCGCGGGTAGGGCGAAAAATAAAAACTCATCGGATCTGCTTTATCTTCTGAATATTGATGCCTTGGGATGTTAGAAGATCCCACAGAGCGAAGACGGCTGAATTGGGGGGGGTCTCGGGGGCAATTTTGAAGAAATCAATTTAGTCATATATTGGAAAATTTGGACCAGTCGCGGGTAGGGCGAAAAATAAAAACTCATCGGATCTGCTTTATCTTCTGAATATTGATGCCTTGGGATGTTAGAAGATCCCACAGAGCGAAGACGGCTGAATTGGGGGGGGTCTCGGGGGCAATTTTGAAGAAATCAATTTAGTCATATTTTGGAAAATTTGGACCAGTCGCGGGTAGGGCGAAAAATAAAAACTCATCGGATCTGCTTTATCTTCTGAATATTGATGCCTTGGGATGTTAGAAGATCCCACAGAGCGAAGACGGCTGAATTGGGGGGGGTCTCGGGGGCAATTTTGAAGAAATCAATTTAGTCATATTTTGGAAAATTTGGACCAGTCGCGGGTAGGGCGAAAAATAAAAACTCATCGGATCTGCTTTATCTTCTGAATATTGATGCCTTGGGATGTTAGAAGATCCCACAGAGCGAAGACGGCTGAATTGGGGGGGGTCTCGGGGGCAATTTTGAAGAAATCAATTTAGTCATATTTTGGAAAATTTGGACCAGTCGCGGGTAGGGCGAAAAATAAAAACTCATCGGATCTGCTTTATCTTCTGAATATTGATGCCTTGGGATGTTAGAAGATCCCACAGAGCGAAGACGGCTGAATTGGGGGGGGTCTCGGGGGCAATTTTGAAGAAATCAATTTAGTCATATTTTGGAAAATTTGGACCAGTCGCGGGTAGGGCGAAAAATAAAAACTCATCGGATCTGCTTTATCTTCTGAATATTGATGCCTTGGGATGTTAGAAGATCCCACAGAGCGAAGACGGCTGAATTGGGGGGGGTCTCGGGGGCAATTTTGAAGAAATCAATTTAGTCATATTTTGGAAAATTTGGACCAGTCGCGGGTAGGGCGAAAAATAAAAACTCATCGGATCTGCTTTATCTTCTGAATATTGATGCCTTGGGATGTTAGAAGATCCCACAGAGCGAAGACGGCTGAATTGGGGGGGGTCTCGGGGGCAATTTTGAAGAAATCAATTTAGTCATATTTTGGAAAATTTGGACCATTCGCGGGTAGGGCGAAAAATAAAAACTCATCGGATCTGCTTTATCTTCTGAATATTGATGCCTTGGGATGTTAGAAGATCCCACAGAGCGAAGACGGCTGAATTGGGGGGGGTCTCGGGGGCAATTTTGAAGAAATCAATTTAGTCATATTTTGGAAAATTTGGACCAGTCGCGGGTAGGGCGAAAAATAAAAACTCATCGGATCTGCTTTATCTTCTGAATATTGATGCCTTGGGATGTTAGAAGATCCCACAGAGCGAAGACGGCTGAATTGGGGGGGGTCTCGGGGGCAATTTTGAAGAAATCAATTTAGTCATATTTTGGAAAATTTGGACCAGTCGCGGGTAGGGCGAAAAATAAAAACTCATCGGATCTGCTTTATCTTCTGAATATTGATGCCTTGGGATGTTAGAAGATCCCACAGAGCGAAGACGGCTGAATTGGGGGGGGGTCTCGGGGGCAATTTTGAAGAAATCAATTTAGTCATATTTTGGAAAATTTGGACCAGTCGCGGGTAGGGCGAAAAATAAAAACTCATCGGATCTGCTTTATCTTCTGAATATTGATGCCTTGGGATGTTAGAAGATCCCACAGAGCGAAGACGGCTGAATTGGGGGGTGTCTCGGGGGCAATTTTGAAGAAATCAATTTAGTCATATTTTTGGAAAATTTGGACCAGTCGCGGGTAGGGCGAAAAATAAAAACTCATCGGATCTGCTTTATCTTCTGAATATTGATGCCTTGGGATGTTAGGAGATCCCACAGAGCGAAGACGGCTGAATTGGGGGGGGTCTCGGGGGCAATTTTGAAGAAATCAATTTAGTCATATTTTGGAAAATTTGGACCAGTCGCGGGTAGGGCGAAAAATAAAAACTCATCGGATCTGCTTTATCTTCTGAATATTGATGCCTTGGGATGTTAGAAGATCCCACAGAGCGAAGACGGCTGAATTGGGGGGGGTCTCGGGGGCAATTTTGAAGAAATCAATTTAGTCATATTTTGGAAAATTTGGACCAGTCGCGGGTAGGGCGAAAAATAAAAACTCATCGGATCTGCTTTATCTTCTGAATATTGATGCCTTGGGATGTTAGAAGATCCCACAGAGCGAAGACGGCTGAATTGGGGGGGGTCTCGGGGGCAATTTTGAAGAAATCAATTTAGTCATATTTTGGAAAATTTGGACCAGTCGCGGGTAGGACGAAAAATAAAAACTCATCAGATCTGCTTTATCTTCTGAATATTGATGCCTTGGGATGTTAGAAGATCCCACAGAGCAAAGACGGCTGAATTGGGGGGGTCTCGGGGGCAATTTTGAAGAAATCAATTTAGTCATATTTTGGAAAATTTGGACCAGTCGCGGGTAGGGCGAAAAATAAAAACTCATCGGATCTGCTTTATCTTCTGAATATTGATGCCTTGGGATGTTAGAAGATCCCACAGAGCGAAGACGGCTGAATTGGGGGGGGGTCTCGGGGGCAATTTTGAAGAAATCAATTTAGTCATATTTTGGAAAATTTGGACCAGTCGCGGGTAGGGCGAAAAATAAAAACTCATCGGATCTGCTTTATCTTCTGAATATTGATGCCTTGGGATGTTAGAAGATCCCACAGAGCGAAGACGGCTGAATTGGAGGGGGTCTCGGGGGCAATTTTGAAGAAATCAATTTAGTCATATTTTGGAAAATTTGGACCAGTCGCGGGTAGGGCGAAAAATAAAAACTCATCGGATCTGCTTTATCTTCTGAATATTGATGCCTTGGGATGTTAGAAGATCCCACAGAGCGAAGACGGCTGAATTGGGGGGGGTCTCGGGGGCAATTTTGAAGAAATCAATTTAGTCATATTTTGGAAAATTTGGACCAGTCGCGGGTAGGGCGAAAAATAAAAACTCATCGGATCTGCTTTATCTTCTGAATATTGATGCCTTGGGATGTTAGAAGATCCCACAGAGCGAAGACGGCTGAATTGGGGGGGGTCTCGGGGGCAATTTTGAAGAAATCAATTTAGTCATATATTGGAAAATTTGGACCAGTCGCGGGTAGGGCGAAAAATAAAAACTCATCGGATCTGCTTTATCTTCTGAATATTGATGCCTTGGGATGTTAGAAGATCCCACAGAGCGAAGACGGCTGAATTGGGGGGGGTCTCGGGGGCAATTTTGAAGAAATCAATTTAGTCATATTTTGGAAAATTTGGACCAGTCGCGGGTAGGGCGAAAAATAAAAACTCATCGGATCTGCTTTATCTTCTGAATATTGATGCCTTGGGATGTTAGAAGATCCCACAGAGCGAAGACGGCTGAATTGGGGGGGTCTCGGGGGCAATTTTGAAGAAATCAATTTAGTCATATTTTGGAAAATTTGGACCAGTCGCGGGTAGGACGAAAAATAAAAACTCATCGGATCTGCTTTATCTTCTGAATATTGATGCCTTGGGATGTTAGAAGATCCCACAGAGCGAAGACGGCTGAATTGGGGGGGGTCTCGGGGGCAATTTTGAAGAAATCAATTTAGTCATATTTTGGAAAATTTGGACCAGTCGCGGGTAGGGCGAAAAATAAAAACTCATCGGATCTGCTTTATCTTCTGAATATTGATGCCTTGGGATGTTAGTAGATCCCACAGAGCGAAGACGGCTGAATTGGGGGGGGGTCTCGGGGGCAATTTTGAAGAAATCAATTTAGTCATATTTTGGAAAATTTGGACCAGTCGCGGGTAGGGCGAAAAATAAAAACTCATCGGATCTGCTTTATCTTCTGAATATTGATGCCTTGGGATGTTAGAAGATCCCACAGAGCAAAGACGGCTGAATTGGGGGGGGTCTCGGGGGCAATTTTGAAGAAATCAATTTAGTCATATATTGGAAAATTTGGACCAGTCGCGGGTAGGGCGAAAAATAAAAACTCATCGGATCTGCTTTATCTTCTGAATATTGATGCCTTGGGATGTTAGAAGATCCCACAGAGCGAAGACGGCTGAATTGGGGGGGGTCTCGGGGGCAATTTTGAAGAAATCAATTTAGTCATATTTTGGAAAATTTGGACCAGTCGCGGGTAGGGCGAAAAATAAAAACTCATCGGATCTGCTTTATCTTCTGAATATTGATGCCTTGGGATGTTAGAAGATCCCACAGAGCGAAGACGGCTGAATTGGGGGGGGTCTCGGGGGCAATTTTGAAGAAATCAATTTAGTCATATTTTGGAAAATTTGGACCAGTCGCGGGTAGGGCGAAAAATAAAAACTCATCGGATCTGCTTTATCTTCTGAATATTGATGCCTTGGGATGTTAGAAGATCCCACAGAGCAAAGACGGCTGAATTGGGGGGGGTCTCGGGGGCAATTTTGAAGAAATCAATTTAGTCATATTTTGGAAAATTTGGACCAGTCGCGGGTAGGGCGAAAAATAAAAACTCATCGGATCTGCTTTATCTTCTGAATATTGATGCCTTGGGATGTTAGAAGATCCCACAGAGCAAAGACGGCTGAATTGGGGGGGGGTCTCGGGGGCAATTTTGAAGAAATCAATTTAGTCATATTTTGGAAAATTTGGACCAGTCGCGGGTAGGGCGAAAAATAAAAACTCATCGGATCTGCTTTATCTTCTGAATATTGATGCCTTGGGATGTTAGAAGATCCCACAGAGCGAAGACGGCTGAATTGGGGGGGGTCTCGGGGGCAATTTTGAAGAAATCAATTTAGTCATATTTTGGAAAATTTGGACCAGTCGCGGGTAGGGCGAAAAATAAAAACTCATCGGATCTGCTTTATCTTCTGAATATTGATGCCTTGGGATGTTAGAAGATCCCACAGAGCGAAGACGGCTGAATTGGGGGGGGTCTCGGGGGCAATTTTGAAGAAATCAATTTAGTCATATTTTGGAAAATTTGGACCAGTCGCGGGTAGGGCGAAAAATAAAAACTCATCGGATCTGCTTTATCTTCTGAATATTGATGCCTTGGGATGTTAGAAGATCCCACAGAGCGAAGACGGCTGAATTGGGGGGGGGGTCTCGGGGGCAATTTTGAAGAAATCAATTTAGTCATATTTTGGAAAATTTGGACCAGTCGCGGGTAGGGCGAAAAATAAAAACTCATCGGATCTGCTTTATCTTCTGAATATTGATGCCTTGGGATGTTAGAAGATCCCACAGAGCGAAGACGGCTGAATTGGGGGGGGGGTCTCGGGGGCAATTTTGAAGAAATCAATTTAGTCATATTTTGGAAAATTTGGACCAGTCGCGGGTAGGGCGAAAAATAAAAACTCATCGGATCTGCTTTATCTTCTGAATATTGATGCCTTGGGATGTTAGGAGATCCCACAGAGCGAAGACGGCTGAATTGGGGGGGGTCTCGGGGGCAATTTTGAAGAAATCAATTTTGTCATATTTTGGAAAATTTGGACCAGTCGCGGGTAGGGCGAAAAATAAAAACTCATCGGATCTGCTTTTTCTTCTGAATATTGATGCCTTGGGATGTTAGAAGATCCCACAGAGCGAAGACGGCTGAATTGGGGGGGGTCTCGGGGGCAATTTTGAAGAAATCAATTTAGTCATATTTTGGAAAATTTGGACCAGTCGCGGGTAGGGCGAAAAATAAAAACTCATCGGATCTGCTTTATCTTCTGAATATTGGTGCCTTGGGATGTTAGAAGATCCCAAAGAGCGAAGACGGCTGAATTGGGGGGGGGTCTCGGGGGCAATTTTGAAGAAATCAATTTAGTCATATTTTGGAAAATTTGGACCAGTCGCGGGTAGGGCGAAAAATAAAAACTCATCGGATCTGCTTTATCTTCTGAATATTGATGCCTTGGGATGTTAGAAGATCCCACAGAGCGAAGACGGCTGAATTGGGGGGGGGTCTCGGGGGCAATTTTGAAGAAATCAATTTAGTCATATTTTGGAAAATTTGGACCAGTCGCGGGTAGGGCGAAAAATAAAAACTCATCGGATCTGCTTTATCTTCTGAATATTGATGCCTTGGGATGTTAGAAGATCCCACAGAGCGAAGACGGCTGAATTGGGGGGGGTCTCGGGGGCAATTTTGAAGAAATCAATTTAGTCATATTTTGGAAAATTTGGACCAGTCGCGGGTAGGGCGAAAAATAAAAACTCATCGGATCTGCTTTATCTTCTGAATATTGATGCCTTGGGATGTTAGAAGATCCCACAGAGCAAAGACGGCTGAATTGGGGGGGGGGTCTCGGGGGCAATTTTGAAGAAATCAATTTAGTAATATTTTGGAAAATTTGGACCAGTCGCGGGTAGGGCGAAAAATAAAAACTCATCGGATCTGCTTTATCTTCTGAATATTGATGCCTTGGGATGTTAGAAGATCCCACAGAGCGAAGACGGCTGAATTGGGGGGGGTCTCGGGGGCAATTTTGAAGAAATCAATTTAGTCATATTTTGGAAAATTTGGACCAGTCGCGGGTAGGGCGAAAAATAAAAACTCATCGGATCTGCTTTATCTTCTGAATATTGATGCCTTGGGATGTTAGAAGATCCCACAGAGCAAAGACGGCTGAATTGGGGGGGGTCTCGGGGGCAATTTTGAAGAAATCAATTTAGTCATATTTTGGAAAATTTGGACCAGTCGCGGGTAGGGCGAAAAATAAAAACTCATCGGATCTGCTTTATCTTCTGAATATTGATGCCTTGGGATGTTAGAAGATCCCACAGAGCGAAGACGGCTGAATTGGGGGGGGTCTCGGGGGCAATTTTGAAGAAATCAATTTAGTCATATTTTGGAAAATTTGGACCAGTCGCGGGTAGGGCGAAAAATAAAAACTCATCGGATCTGCTTTATCTTCTGAATATTGATGCCTTGGGATGTTAGAAGATCCCACAGAGCGAAGACGGCTGAATTGGGGGGGGTCTCGGGGGCAATTTTGAAGAAATCAATTTAGTCATATTTTGGAAAATTTGGACCAGTCGCGGGTAGGGCGAAAAATAAAAACTCATCGGATCTGCTTTATCTTCTGAATATTGATGCCTTGGGATGTTATAAGATCCCACAGAGCGAAGACGGCTGAATTGGGGGGGGTCTCGGGGGCAATTTTGAAGAAATCAATTTAGTCATATTTTGGAAAATTTGGACCAGTCGCGGGTAGGGCGAAAAATAAAAACTCATCGGATCTGCTTTATCTTCTGAATATTGATGCCTTGGGATGTTAGAAGATCCCACAGAGCGAAGACGGCTGAATTGGGGGGGGTCTCGGGGGCAATTTTGAAGAAATCAATTTAGTCATATTTTGGAAAATTTGGACCAGTCGCGGGTAGGGCGAAAAATAAAAACTCATCGGATCTGCTTTATCTTCTGAATATTGATGCCTTGGGATGTTAGAAGATCCCACAGAGCGAAGACGGCTGAATTGGGGGGGGTCTCGGGGGCAATTTTGAAGAAATCAATTTAGTCATATTTTGGAAAATTTGGACCAGTCGCGGGTAGGGCGAAAAATAAAAACTCATCGGATCTGCTTTATCTTCTGAATATTGATGCCTTGGGATGTTAGAAGATCCCACAGAGCGAAGACGGCTGAATTGGGGGGGGGTCTCGGGGGCAATTTTGAAGAAATCAATTTAGTCATATTTTGGAAAATTTGGACCAGTCGCGGGTAGGGCGAAAAATAAAAACTCATCGGATCTGCTTTATCTTCTGAATATTGATGCCTTGGGATGTTAGAAGATCCCACAGAGCGAAGACGGCTGAATTGGGGGGGGTCTCGGGGGCAATTTTGAAGAAATCAATTTTAGTCATATTTTGGAAAATTTGGACCAGTCGCGGGTAGGGCGAAAAATAAAAACTCATCGGATCTGCTTTATCTTCTGAATATTGATGCCTTGGGATGTTAGAAGATCCCACAGAGCGAAGACGGCTGAATTGGGGGGGGTCTCGGGGGCAATTTTGAAGAAATCAATTTAGTCATATTTTGGAAAATTTGGACCAGTCGCGGGTAGGGCGAAAAATAAAAACTCATCGGATCTGCTTTATCTTCTGAATATTGATGCCTTGGGATGTTAGAAGATCCCACAGAGCAAAGACGGCTGAATTGGGGGAGTCTCGGGGGCAATTTTGAAGAAATCAAATTTAGTCATATTTTGGAAAATTTGGACCAGTCGCGGGTAGGGCGAAAAATAAAAACTCATCGGATCTGCTTTATCTTCTGAATATTGATGCCTTGGGATGTTAGAAGATCCCACAGAGCAAAGACGGCTGAATTGGGGGGGGTCTCGGGGGCAATTTTGAAGAAATCAATTTAGTCATATTTTGGAAAATTTGGACCAGTCGCGGGTAGGGCGAAAAATAAAAACTCATCGGATCTGCTTTATCTTCTGAATATTGATGCCTTGGGATGTTAGAAGATCCCACAGAGCAAAGACGGCTGAATTGGGGGGGGTCTCGGGGGCAATTTTGAAGAAATCAATTTAGTCATATTTTGGAAAATTTGGACCAGTCGCGGGTAGGGCGAAAAATAAAAACTCATCGGATCTGCTTTATCTTCTGAATATTGATGCCTTGGGATGTTAGAAGATCCCACAGAGCGAAGACGGCTGAATTGGGGGGGGGTCTCGGGGGCAATTTTGAAGAAATCAATTTAGTCATATTTTGGAAAATTTGGACCAGTCGCGGGTAGGGCGAAAAATAAAAACTCATCGGATCTGCTTTATCTTCTGAATATTGATGCCTTGGGATGTTAGAAGATCCCACAGAGCGAAGACGGCTGAATTGGGGGGGGGTCTCGGGGGCAATTTTGAAGAAATCAATTTAGTCATATTTTGGAAAATTTGGACCAGTCGCGGGTAGGGCGAAAAATAAAAACTCATCGGATCTGCTTTATCTTCTGAATATTGATGCCTTGGGATGTTAGAAGATCCCACAGAGCAAAGACGGTTGAATTGGGGGGGGTCTCGGGGGCAATTTTGAAGAAATCAATTTAGTCATATTTTGGAAAATTTGGACCAGTCGCGGGTAGGGCGAAAAATAAAAACTCATCGGATTTGCTTTATCTTCTGAATATTGATGCCTTGGGATGTTAGAAGATCCCACAGAGCGAAGACGGCTGAATTGGGGGGGGTCTCGGGGGCAATTTTGAAGAAATCAATTTAGTCATATTTTGGAAAATTTGGACCAGTCGCGGGTAGGGCGAAAAATAAAAACTCATCGGATCTGCTTTATCTTCTGAATATTGATGCCTTGGGATGTTAGAAGATCCCACAGAGCAAAGACGGCTGAATTGGGGGGGGTCTCGGGGGCAATTTTTGAAGAAATCAATTTAGTCATATTTTGGAAAATTTGGACCAGTCGCGGGTAGGGCGAAAAATAAAAACTCATCGGATCTGCTTTATCTTCTGAATATTGATGCCTTGGGATGTTAGAAGATCCCACAGAGCGAAGACGGCTGAATTGGGGGGGGTCTCGGGGGCAATTTTGAAGAAATCAATTTAGTCATATTTTGGAAAATTTGGACCAGTCGCGGGTAGGGCGAAAAATAAAAACTCATCGGATCTGCTTTATCTTCTGAATATTGATGCCTTGGGATGTTAGAAGATCCCACAGAGCAAAGACGGCTGAATTGGGGGGGGTCTCGGGGGCAATTTTGAAGAAATCAATTTAGTCATATTTTGGAAAATTTGGACCAGTCGCGGGTAGGGCGAAAAATAAAAACTCATCGGATCTGCTTTATCTTCTGAATATTGATGCCTTGGGATGTTAGAAGATCCCACACAGCGAAGACGGCTGAATTGGGGGGGGTCTCGGGGGCAATTTTGAAGAAATCAATTTAGTCATATTTTGGAAAATTTGGACCAGTCGCGGGTAGGGCGAAAAATAAAAACTCATCGGATCTGCTTTATCTTCTGAATATTGATGCCTTGGGATGTTAGAAGATCCCACAGAGCAAAGACGGCTGAATTGGGGGGGGTCTCGGGGGCAATTTTGAAGAAATCAATTTAGTCATATTTTGGAAAATTTGGACCAGTCGCGGGTAGGGCGAAAAATAAAAACTCATCGGATCTGCTTTATCTTCTGAATATTGATGCCTTGGGATGTTAGAAGATCCCACAGAGCGAAGACGGCTGAATTGGGAGGGGGTCTCGGGGGCAATTTTGAAGAAATCAATTTAGTCATATTTTGGAAAATTTGGACCAGTCGCGGGTAGGGCGAAAAATAAAAACTCATCGGATCTGCTTTATCTTCTGAATATTGATGCCTTGGGATGTTAGAAGATCCCACAGAGCGAAGACGGCTGAATTGGGGGGGGTCTCGGGGGCAATTTTGAAGAAATCAATTTAGTCATATTTGGAAAATTTGGACCAGTCGCGGGTAGGGCGAAAAATAAAAACTCATTCGGATCTGCTTTATCTTCTGAAAATTGATGCCTTGGGATGTTAGAAGATCCCACAGAGCGAAGACGGCTGAATTGGGGGGGTCTCGGGGGCAATTTTGAAGAAATCAATTTAGTCATATTTTGGAAAATTTGGACCAGTCGCGGGTAGGGCGAAAAATAAAAACTCATCGGATCTGCTTTATCTTCTGAATATTGATGCCTTGGGATGTTAGAAGATCCCACAGAGCGAAGACGGTTGAATTGGGGGGGGGTCTCGGGGGCAATTTTGAAGAAATCAATTTAGTCATATTTTGGAAAATTTGGACCAGTCGCGGGTAGGGCGAAAAATAAAAACTCATCGGATCTGCTTTATCTTCTGAATATTGATGCCTTGGGATGTTAGAAGATCCCAAAGAGCGAAGACGGCTGAATTGGGGGGGGTCTCGGGGGCAATTTTGAAGAAATCAATTTAGTCATATTTTGGAAAATTTGGACCAGTCGCGGGTAGGGCGAAAAATAAAAACTCATCGGATCTGCTTTATCTTCTGAATATTGATGCCTTGGGATGTTAGAAGATCCCACAGAGCGAAGACGGCTGAATTGGGGGGGGTCTCGGGGGCAATTTTGAAGAAATCAATTTAGTCATATTTTGGAAAATTTGGACCAGTCGCGGGTAGGGCGAAAAATAAAAACTCATCGGATCTGCTTTATCTTCTGAATATTGATGCCTTGGGATGTTAGAAGATCCCACAGAGCGAAGACGGCTGAATTGGGGGGGTCTCGGGGGCAATTTTGAAGAAATCAATTTAGTCATATTTTGGAAAATTTGGACCAGTCGCGGGTAGGGCGAAAAATAAAAACTCATCGGATCTGCTTTATCTTCTGAATATTGATGCCTTGGGATGTTAGAAGATCCCACAGAGCAAAGACGGCTGAATTGGGGGGGGTCTCGGGGGCAATTTTGAAGAAATCAATTTAGTCATATTTTGGAAAATTTGGACCAGTCGCGGGTAGGGCGAAAAATAAAAACTCATCGGATCTGCTTTATCTTCTGAATATTGATGCCTTGGGATGTTAGAAGATCCCACAGAGCAAAGACGGCTGAATTGGGGGGGGTCTCGGGGGCAATTTTGAAGAAATCAATTTAGTCATATTTTGGAAAATTTGGACCAGTCGCGGGTAGGGCGAAAAATAAAAACTCATCGGATCTGCTTTATCTTCTGAATATTGATGCCTTGGGATGTTAGAAGATCCCACAGAGCGAAGACGGCTGAATTGGGGGTCTCGGGGGCAATTTTGAAGAAATCATTTAGTCATATTTTGGAAAATTTGGACCAGTCGCGGGTAGGGCGAAAAATAAAAACTCATCGGATCTGCTTTATCTTCTGAATATTGATGCCTTGGGATGTTAGAAGATCCCACAGAGCGAAGACGGCTGAATTGGGGGGGGGTCTCGGGGGCAATTTTGAAGAAATCAATTTAGTCATATTTTGGAAAATTTGGACCAGTCGCGGGTAGGGCGAAAAATAAAAACTCATCGGATCTGCTTTATCTTCTGAATATTGATGCCTTGGGATGTTAGAAGATCCCACAGAGCAAAGACGGCTGAATTGGGGGGGGTCTCGGGGGCAATTTTGAAGAAATCAATTTAGTCATATTTTGGAAAATTTGGACCAGTCGCGGGGTAGGGCGAAAAATAAAAACTCATCGGATCTGCTTTATCTTCTGAATATTGATGCCTTGGGATGTTAGAAGATCCCACAGAGCGAAGACGGCTGAATTGGGGGGGTCTCGGGGGCAATTTTGAAGAAATCAATATAGTCATATTTTGGAAAATTTGGACCAGTCGCGGGTAGGGCGAAAAATAAAAACTCATCGGATCTGCTTTATCTTCTGAATATTGATGCCTTGGGATGTTAGAAGATCCCACAGAGCGAAGACGGCTGAATTGGGGGGGGTCTCGGGGGCAATTTTGAAGAAATCAATTTAGTCATATTTTGGAAAATTTGGACCAGTCGCGGGTAGGGCGAAAAATAAAAACTCATCGGATCTGCTTTATCTTCTGAATATTGATGCCTTGGGATGTTAGAAGATCCCACAGAGCGAAGACGGCTGAATTGGGGGGGGTCTCGGGGGCAATTTTGAAGAAATCAATTTAGTCATATTTTGGAAAATTTGGACCAGTCGCGGGTAGAGCGAAAAATAAAAACTCATCGGATCTGCTTTATCTTCTGAATATTGATGCCTTGGGATGTTAGAAGATCCCACAGAGCGAAGACGGCTGAATTGGGGGGGGTCTCGGGGGCAATTTTGAAGAAATCAATTTAGTCATATTTTGGAAAATTTGGACCAGTCGCGGGTAGGGCGAAAAATAAAAACTCATCGGATCTGCTTTATCTTCTGAATATTGATGCCTTGGGATGTTAGGAGATCCCACAGAGCGAAGACGGCTGAATGGGGGGGGTCTCGGGGGCAATTTTGAAGAAATCAATTTAGTCATATTTTGGAAAATTTGGACCAGTCGCGGGTAGGGCGAAAAATAAAAACTCATCGGATCTGCTTTATCTTCTGAATATTGATGCCTTGGGATGTTAGAAGATCCCACAGAGCAAAGACGGCTGAATTGGGGGGGGTCTCGGGGGCAATTTTGAAGAAATCAATTTAGTCATATTTTGGAAAATTTGGACCAGTCGCGGGTAGGGCGAAAAATAAAAACTCATCGGATCTGCTTTATCTTCTGAATATTGATCCTTGGGATGTTAGAAGATCCCACAGAGCAAAGACGGCTGAATTGGGGGGGGTCTCGGGGGCAATTTTGAAGAAATCAATTTAGTCATATTTTGGAAAATTTGGACCAGTCGCGGGTTGGGCGAAAAATAAAAACTCATCGGATCTGCTTTATCTTCTGAATATTGATGCCTTGGGATGTTAGAAGATCCCACAGAGCGAAGACGGCTGAATTGGGGGGGGTCTCGGGGGCAATTTTGAAGAAATCAATTTAGTCATATTTTGGAAAATTTGGACCAGTCGCGGGTAGGGCGAAAAATAAAAACTCATCGGATCTGCTTTATCTTCTGAATATTGATGCCTTGGGATGTTAGAAGATCCCACAGAGCGAAGACGGCTGAATTGGGGGGGGGTCTCGGGGGCAATTTTGAAGAAATCAATTTAGTCATATTTTGGAAAATTTGGACCAGTCGCGGGTAGGGCGAAAAATAAAAACTCATCGGATCTGCTTTATCTTCTGAATATTGATGCCTTGGGATGTTAGAAGATCCCACAGAGCAAAGACGGCTGAATTGGGGGGGGTCTCGGGGGCAATTTTGAAGAAATCAATTTAGTCATATTTTGGAAAATTTGGACCAGTCGCGGGTAGGGCGAAAAATAAAAACTCTTCGGATCTGCTTTATCTTCTGAATATTGATGCCTTGGGATGTTAGAAGATCCCACAGAGCGAAGACGACTGAATTGGGGGGGGTCTCGGGGGCAATTTTGAAGAAATCAATTTAGTCATATTTTGGAAAATTTGGACCAGTCGCGGGTAGGGCGAAAAATAAAAACTCATCGGATCTGCTTTATCTTCTGAATATTGATGCCTTGGGATGTTAGAAGATCCCACAGAGCGAAGACGGCTGAATTGGGGGGGGTCTCGGGGGCAATTTTGAAGAAATCAATTTAGTCATATTTTGGAAAATTTGGACCAGTCGCGGGTAGGGCGAAAAATAAAAACTCATCGGATCTGCTTTATCTTCTGAATATTGATGCCTTGGGATGTTAGAAGATCCCACAGAGCGAAGACGGCTGAATTGGGGGGGGTCTCGGGGGCAATTTTGAAGAAATCAATTTAGTCATATTTTGGAAAATTTGGACCAGTCGCGGGTAGGGCGAAAAATAAAAACTCATCGGATCTGCTTTATCTTCTGAATATTGATGCCTTGGGATGTTAGAAGATCCCACAGAGCGAAGACGGCTGAATTGGGGGGGGTCTCGGGGGCAATTTTGAAGAAATCAATTTAGTCATATTTTGGAAAATTTGGACCAGTCGCGGGTAGGGCGAAAAATAAAAACTCATCGGATCTGCTTTATCTTCTGAATATTGATGCCTTGGGATGTTAGAAGATCCCACAGAGCGAAGACGGCTGAATTGGGGGGGGTCTCGGGGGCAATTTTGAAGAAATCAATTTAGTCATATTTTGGAAAATTTGGACCAGTCGCGGGTAGGGCGAAAAATAAAAACTCATCGGATCTGCTTTATCTTCTGAATATTGATGCCTTGGGATGTTAGAAGATCCCACAGAGCGAAGACGGCTGAATTGGGGGGGGTCTCGGGGGCAATTTTGAAGAAATCAATTTAGTCATATTTTGGAAAATTTGGACCAGTCGCGGGTAGGGCGAAAAATAAAAACTCATCGGATCTGCTTTATCTTCTGAATATTGATGCCTTGGGATGTTAGAAGATCCCACAGAGCGAAGACGGCTGAATTGGGGGGGGTCTCGGGGGCAATTTTGAAGAAATCAATTTAGTCATATTTTGGAAAATTTGGACCAGTCGCGGGTAGGGCGAAAAATAAAAACTCATCGGATCTGCTTTATCTTCTGAATATTGATGCCTTGGGATGTTAGAAGATCCCACAGAGCGAAGACGGCTGAATTGGGGGGGGTCTCGGGGGCAATTTTGAAGAAATCAATTTAGTCATATTTTGGAAAATTTGGACCAGTCGCGGGTAGGGCGAAAAATAAAAACTCATCGGATCTGCTTTATCTTCTGAATATTGATGCCTTGGGATGTTAGAAGATCCCACAGAGCGAAGACGGCTGAATTGGGGGGGGTCTCGGGGGCAATTTTGAAGAAATCAATTTAGTCATATTTTGGAAAATTTGGACCAGTCGCGGGTAGGGCGAAAAATAAAAACTCATCGGATCTGCTTTATCTTCTGAATATTGATGCCTTGGGATGTTAGAAGATCCCACAGAGCGAAGACGGCTGAATTGGGGGGGGTCTCGGGGGCAATTTTGAAGAAATCAATTTAGTCATATTTTGGAAAATTTGGACCAGTCGCGGGTAGGGCGAAAAATAAAAACTCATCGGATCTGCTTTATCTTCTGAATATTGATGCCTTGGGATGTTAGAAGATCCCACAGAGCGAAGACGGCTGAATTGGGGGGGGTCTCGGGGGCAATTTTGAAGAAATCAATTTAGTCATATTTTGGAAAATTTGGACCAGTCGCGGGTAGGGCGAAAAATAAAAACTCATCGGATCTGCTTTATCTTCTGAATATTGATGCCTTGGGATGTTAGAAGATCCCACAGAGCGAAGACGGCTGAATTGGGGGGGGTCTCGGGGGCAATTTTGAAGAAATCAATTTAGTCATATTTTGGAAAATTTGGACCAGTCGCGGGTAGGGCGAAAAATAAAAACTCATCGGATCTGCTTTATCTTCTGAATATTGATGCCTTGGGATGTTAGAAGATCCCACAGAGCGAAGACGGCTGAATTGGGGGGGGTCTCGGGGGCAATTTTGAAGAAATCAATTTAGTCATATTTTGGAAAATTTGGACCAGTCGCGGGTAGGGCGAAAAATAAAAACTCATCGGATCTGCTTTATCTTCTGAATATTGATGCCTTGGGATGTTAGAAGATCCCACAGAGCGAAGACGGCTGAATTGGGGGGGGTCTCGGGGGCAATTTTGAAGAAATCAATTTAGTCATATTTTGGAAAATTTGGACCAGTCGCGGGTAGGGCGAAAAATAAAAACTCATCGGATCTGCTTTATCTTCTGAATATTGATGCCTTGGGATGTTAGAAGATCCCACAGAGCGAAGACGGCTGAATTGGGGGGGGTCTCGGGGGCAATTTTGAAGAAATCAATTTAGTCATATTTTGGAAAATTTGGACCAGTCGCGGGTAGGGCGAAAAATAAAAACTCATCGGATCTGCTTTATCTTCTGAATATTGATGCCTTGGGATGTTAGAAGATCCCACAGAGCGAAGACGGCTGAATTGGGGGGGGTCTCGGGGGCAATTTTGAAGAAATCAATTTAGTCATATTTTGGAAAATTTGGACCAGTCGCGGGTAGGGCGAAAAATAAAAACTCATCGGATCTGCTTTATCTTCTGAATATTGATGCCTTGGGATGTTAGAAGATCCCACAGAGCGAAGACGGCTGAATTGGGGGGGGTCTCGGGGGCAATTTTGAAGAAATCAATTTAGTCATATTTTGGAAAATTTGGACCAGTCGCGGGTAGGGCGAAAAATAAAAACTCATCGGATCTGCTTTATCTTCTGAATATTGATGCCTTGGGATGTTAGAAGATCCCACAGAGCGAAGACGGCTGAATTGGGGGGGGTCTCGGGGGCAATTTTGAAGAAATCAATTTAGTCATATTTTGGAAAATTTGGACCAGTCGCGGGTAGGGCGAAAAATAAAAACTCATCGGATCTGCTTTATCTTCTGAATATTGATGCCTTGGGATGTTAGAAGATCCCACAGAGCGAAGACGGCTGAATTGGGGGGGGTCTCGGGGGCAATTTTGAAGAAATCAATTTAGTCATATTTTGGAAAATTTGGACCAGTCGCGGGTAGGGCGAAAAATAAAAACTCATCGGATCTGCTTTATCTTCTGAATATTGATGCCTTGGGATGTTAGAAGATCCCACAGAGCGAAGACGGCTGAATTGGGGGGGGTCTCGGGGGCAATTTTGAAGAAATCAATTTAGTCATATTTTGGAAAATTTGGACCAGTCGCGGGTAGGGCGAAAAATAAAAACTCATCGGATCTGCTTTATCTTCTGAATATTGATGCCTTGGGATGTTAGAAGATCCCACAGAGCGAAGACGGCTGAATTGGGGGGGGTCTCGGGGGCAATTTTGAAGAAATCAATTTAGTCATATTTTGGAAAATTTGGACCAGTCGCGGGTAGGGCGAAAAATAAAAACTCATCGGATCTGCTTTATCTTCTGAATATTGATGCCTTGGGATGTTAGAAGATCCCACAGAGCGAAGACGGCTGAATTGGGGGGGGTCTCGGGGGCAATTTTGAAGAAATCAATTTAGTCATATTTTGGAAAATTTGGACCAGTCGCGGGTAGGGCGAAAAATAAAAACTCATCGGATCTGCTTTATCTTCTGAATATTGATGCCTTGGGATGTTAGAAGATCCCACAGAGCGAAGACGGCTGAATTGGGGGGGGTCTCGGGGGCAATTTTGAAGAAATCAATTTAGTCATATTTTGGAAAATTTGGACCAGTCGCGGGTAGGGCGAAAAATAAAAACTCATCGGATCTGCTTTATCTTCTGAATATTGATGCCTTGGGATGTTAGAAGATCCCACAGAGCGAAGACGGCTGAATTGGGGGGGGTCTCGGGGGCAATTTTGAAGAAATCAATTTAGTCATATTTTGGAAAATTTGGACCAGTCGCGGGTAGGGCGAAAAATAAAAACTCATCGGATCTGCTTTATCTTCTGAATATTGATGCCTTGGGATGTTAGAAGATCCCACAGAGCGAAGACGGCTGAATTGGGGGGGGTCTCGGGGGCAATTTTGAAGAAATCAATTTAGTCATATTTTGGAAAATTTGGACCAGTCGCGGGTAGGGCGAAAAATAAAAACTCATCGGATCTGCTTTATCTTCTGAATATTGATGCCTTGGGATGTTAGAAGATCCCACAGAGCGAAGACGGCTGAATTGGGGGGGGTCTCGGGGGCAATTTTGAAGAAATCAATTTAGTCATATTTTGGAAAATTTGGACCAGTCGCGGGTAGGGCGAAAAATAAAAACTCATCGGATCTGCTTTATCTTCTGAATATTGATGCCTTGGGATGTTAGAAGATCCCACAGAGCGAAGACGGCTGAATTGGGGGGGGTCTCGGGGGCAATTTTGAAGAAATCAATTTAGTCATATTTTGGAAAATTTGGACCAGTCGCGGGTAGGGCGAAAAATAAAAACTCATCGGATCTGCTTTATCTTCTGAATATTGATGCCTTGGGATGTTAGAAGATCCCACAGAGCGAAGACGGCTGAATTGGGGGGGGTCTCGGGGGCAATTTTGAAGAAATCAATTTAGTCATATTTTGGAAAATTTGGACCAGTCGCGGGTAGGGCGAAAAATAAAAACTCATCGGATCTGCTTTATCTTCTGAATATTGATGCCTTGGGATGTTAGAAGATCCCACAGAGCGAAGACGGCTGAATTGGGGGGGGTCTCGGGGGCAATTTTGAAGAAATCAATTTAGTCATATTTTGGAAAATTTGGACCAGTCGCGGGTAGGGCGAAAAATAAAAACTCATCGGATCTGCTTTATCTTCTGAATATTGATGCCTTGGGATGTTAGAAGATCCCACAGAGCGAAGACGGCTGAATTGGGGGGGGTCTCGGGGGCAATTTTGAAGAAATCAATTTAGTCATATTTTGGAAAATTTGGACCAGTCGCGGGTAGGGCGAAAAATAAAAACTCATCGGATCTGCTTTATCTTCTGAATATTGATGCCTTGGGATGTTAGAAGATCCCACAGAGCGAAGACGGCTGAATTGGGGGGGGTCTCGGGGGCAATTTTGAAGAAATCAATTTAGTCATATTTTGGAAAATTTGGACCAGTCGCGGGTAGGGCGAAAAATAAAAACTCATCGGATCTGCTTTATCTTCTGAATATTGATGCCTTGGGATGTTAGAAGATCCCACAGAGCGAAGACGGCTGAATTGGGGGGGGTCTCGGGGGCAATTTTGAAGAAATCAATTTAGTCATATTTTGGAAAATTTGGACCAGTCGCGGGTAGGGCGAAAAATAAAAACTCATCGGATCTGCTTTATCTTCTGAATATTGATGCCTTGGGATGTTAGAAGATCCCACAGAGCGAAGACGGCTGAATTGGGGGGGGTCTCGGGGGCAATTTTGAAGAAATCAATTTAGTCATATTTTGGAAAATTTGGACCAGTCGCGGGTAGGGCGAAAAATAAAAACTCATCGGATCTGCTTTATCTTCTGAATATTGATGCCTTGGGATGTTAGAAGATCCCACAGAGCGAAGACGGCTGAATTGGGGGGGGTCTCGGGGGCAATTTTGAAGAAATCAATTTAGTCATATTTTGGAAAATTTGGACCAGTCGCGGGTAGGGCGAAAAATAAAAACTCATCGGATCTGCTTTATCTTCTGAATATTGATGCCTTGGGATGTTAGAAGATCCCACAGAGCGAAGACGGCTGAATTGGGGGGGGTCTCGGGGGCAATTTTGAAGAAATCAATTTAGTCATATTTTGGAAAATTTGGACCAGTCGCGGGTAGGGCGAAAAATAAAAACTCATCGGATCTGCTTTATCTTCTGAATATTGATGCCTTGGGATGTTAGAAGATCCCACAGAGCGAAGACGGCTGAATTGGGGGGGGTCTCGGGGGCAATTTTGAAGAAATCAATTTAGTCATATTTTGGAAAATTTGGACCAGTCGCGGGTAGGGCGAAAAATAAAAACTCATCGGATCTGCTTTATCTTCTGAATATTGATGCCTTGGGATGTTAGAAGATCCCACAGAGCGAAGACGGCTGAATTGGGGGGGGTCTCGGGGGCAATTTTGAAGAAATCAATTTAGTCATATTTTGGAAAATTTGGACCAGTCGCGGGTAGGGCGAAAAATAAAAACTCATCGGATCTGCTTTATCTTCTGAATATTGATGCCTTGGGATGTTAGAAGATCCCACAGAGCGAAGACGGCTGAATTGGGGGGGGTCTCGGGGGCAATTTTGAAGAAATCAATTTAGTCATATTTTGGAAAATTTGGACCAGTCGCGGGTAGGGCGAAAAATAAAAACTCATCGGATCTGCTTTATCTTCTGAATATTGATGCCTTGGGATGTTAGAAGATCCCACAGAGCGAAGACGGCTGAATTGGGGGGGGTCTCGGGGGCAATTTTGAAGAAATCAATTTAGTCATATTTTGGAAAATTTGGACCAGTCGCGGGTAGGGCGAAAAATAAAAACTCATCGGATCTGCTTTATCTTCTGAATATTGATGCCTTGGGATGTTAGAAGATCCCACAGAGCGAAGACGGCTGAATTGGGGGGGGTCTCGGGGGCAATTTTGAAGAAATCAATTTAGTCATATTTTGGAAAATTTGGACCAGTCGCGGGTAGGGCGAAAAATAAAAACTCATCGGATCTGCTTTATCTTCTGAATATTGATGCCTTGGGATGTTAGAAGATCCCACAGAGCGAAGACGGCTGAATTGGGGGGGGTCTCGGGGGCAATTTTGAAGAAATCAATTTAGTCATATTTTGGAAAATTTGGACCAGTCGCGGGTAGGGCGAAAAATAAAAACTCATCGGATCTGCTTTATCTTCTGAATATTGATGCCTTGGGATGTTAGAAGATCCCACAGAGCGAAGACGGCTGAATTGGGGGGGGTCTCGGGGGCAATTTTGAAGAAATCAATTTAGTCATATTTTGGAAAATTTGGACCAGTCGCGGGTAGGGCGAAAAATAAAAACTCATCGGATCTGCTTTATCTTCTGAATATTGATGCCTTGGGATGTTAGAAGATCCCACAGAGCGAAGACGGCTGAATTGGGGGGGGTCTCGGGGGCAATTTTGAAGAAATCAATTTAGTCATATTTTGGAAAATTTGGACCAGTCGCGGGTAGGGCGAAAAATAAAAACTCATCGGATCTGCTTTATCTTCTGAATATTGATGCCTTGGGATGTTAGAAGATCCCACAGAGCGAAGACGGCTGAATTGGGGGGGGTCTCGGGGGCAATTTTGAAGAAATCAATTTAGTCATATTTTGGAAAATTTGGACCAGTCGCGGGTAGGGCGAAAAATAAAAACTCATCGGATCTGCTTTATCTTCTGAATATTGATGCCTTGGGATGTTAGAAGATCCCACAGAGCGAAGACGGCTGAATTGGGGGGGGTCTCGGGGGCAATTTTGAAGAAATCAATTTAGTCATATTTTGGAAAATTTGGACCAGTCGCGGGTAGGGCGAAAAATAAAAACTCATCGGATCTGCTTTATCTTCTGAATATTGATGCCTTGGGATGTTAGAAGATCCCACAGAGCGAAGACGGCTGAATTGGGGGGGGTCTCGGGGGCAATTTTGAAGAAATCAATTTAGTCATATTTTGGAAAATTTGGACCAGTCGCGGGTAGGGCGAAAAATAAAAACTCATCGGATCTGCTTTATCTTCTGAATATTGATGCCTTGGGATGTTAGAAGATCCCACAGAGCGAAGACGGCTGAATTGGGGGGGGTCTCGGGGGCAATTTTGAAGAAATCAATTTAGTCATATTTTGGAAAATTTGGACCAGTCGCGGGTAGGGCGAAAAATAAAAACTCATCGGATCTGCTTTATCTTCTGAATATTGATGCCTTGGGATGTTAGAAGATCCCACAGAGCGAAGACGGCTGAATTGGGGGGGGTCTCGGGGGCAATTTTGAAGAAATCAATTTAGTCATATTTTGGAAAATTTGGACCAGTCGCGGGTAGGGCGAAAAATAAAAACTCATCGGATCTGCTTTATCTTCTGAATATTGATGCCTTGGGATGTTAGAAGATCCCACAGAGCGAAGACGGCTGAATTGGGGGGGGTCTCGGGGGCAATTTTGAAGAAATCAATTTAGTCATATTTTGGAAAATTTGGACCAGTCGCGGGTAGGGCGAAAAATAAAAACTCATCGGATCTGCTTTATCTTCTGAATATTGATGCCTTGGGATGTTAGAAGATCCCACAGAGCGAAGACGGCTGAATTGGGGGGGGTCTCGGGGGCAATTTTGAAGAAATCAATTTAGTCATATTTTGGAAAATTTGGACCAGTCGCGGGTAGGGCGAAAAATAAAAACTCATCGGATCTGCTTTATCTTCTGAATATTGATGCCTTGGGATGTTAGAAGATCCCACAGAGCGAAGACGGCTGAATTGGGGGGGGTCTCGGGGGCAATTTTGAAGAAATCAATTTAGTCATATTTTGGAAAATTTGGACCAGTCGCGGGTAGGGCGAAAAATAAAAACTCATCGGATCTGCTTTATCTTCTGAATATTGATGCCTTGGGATGTTAGAAGATCCCACAGAGCGAAGACGGCTGAATTGGGGGGGGTCTCGGGGGCAATTTTGAAGAAATCAATTTAGTCATATTTTGGAAAATTTGGACCAGTCGCGGGTAGGGCGAAAAATAAAAACTCATCGGATCTGCTTTATCTTCTGAATATTGATGCCTTGGGATGTTAGAAGATCCCACAGAGCGAAGACGGCTGAATTGGGGGGGGTCTCGGGGGCAATTTTGAAGAAATCAATTTAGTCATATTTTGGAAAATTTGGACCAGTCGCGGGTAGGGCGAAAAATAAAAACTCATCGGATCTGCTTTATCTTCTGAATATTGATGCCTTGGGATGTTAGAAGATCCCACAGAGCGAAGACGGCTGAATTGGGGGGGGTCTCGGGGGCAATTTTGAAGAAATCAATTTAGTCATATTTTGGAAAATTTGGACCAGTCGCGGGTAGGGCGAAAAATAAAAACTCATCGGATCTGCTTTATCTTCTGAATATTGATGCCTTGGGATGTTAGAAGATCCCACAGAGCGAAGACGGCTGAATTGGGGGGGGTCTCGGGGGCAATTTTGAAGAAATCAATTTAGTCATATTTTGGAAAATTTGGACCAGTCGCGGGTAGGGCGAAAAATAAAAACTCATCGGATCTGCTTTATCTTCTGAATATTGATGCCTTGGGATGTTAGAAGATCCCACAGAGCGAAGACGGCTGAATTGGGGGGGGTCTCGGGGGCAATTTTGAAGAAATCAATTTAGTCATATTTTGGAAAATTTGGACCAGTCGCGGGTAGGGCGAAAAATAAAAACTCATCGGATCTGCTTTATCTTCTGAATATTGATGCCTTGGGATGTTAGAAGATCCCACAGAGCGAAGACGGCTGAATTGGGGGGGGTCTCGGGGGCAATTTTGAAGAAATCAATTTAGTCATATTTTGGAAAATTTGGACCAGTCGCGGGTAGGGCGAAAAATAAAAACTCATCGGATCTGCTTTATCTTCTGAATATTGATGCCTTGGGATGTTAGAAGATCCCACAGAGCGAAGACGGCTGAATTGGGGGGGGTCTCGGGGGCAATTTTGAAGAAATCAATTTAGTCATATTTTGGAAAATTTGGACCAGTCGCGGGTAGGGCGAAAAATAAAAACTCATCGGATCTGCTTTATCTTCTGAATATTGATGCCTTGGGATGTTAGAAGATCCCACAGAGCGAAGACGGCTGAATTGGGGGGGGTCTCGGGGGCAATTTTGAAGAAATCAATTTAGTCATATTTTGGAAAATTTGGACCAGTCGCGGGTAGGGCGAAAAATAAAAACTCATCGGATCTGCTTTATCTTCTGAATATTGATGCCTTGGGATGTTAGAAGATCCCACAGAGCGAAGACGGCTGAATTGGGGGGGGTCTCGGGGGCAATTTTGAAGAAATCAATTTAGTCATATTTTGGAAAATTTGGACCAGTCGCGGGTAGGGCGAAAAATAAAAACTCATCGGATCTGCTTTATCTTCTGAATATTGATGCCTTGGGATGTTAGAAGATCCCACAGAGCGAAGACGGCTGAATTGGGGGGGGTCTCGGGGGCAATTTTGAAGAAATCAATTTAGTCATATTTTGGAAAATTTGGACCAGTCGCGGGTAGGGCGAAAAATAAAAACTCATCGGATCTGCTTTATCTTCTGAATATTGATGCCTTGGGATGTTAGAAGATCCCACAGAGCGAAGACGGCTGAATTGGGGGGGGTCTCGGGGGCAATTTTGAAGAAATCAATTTAGTCATATTTTGGAAAATTTGGACCAGTCGCGGGTAGGGCGAAAAATAAAAACTCATCGGATCTGCTTTATCTTCTGAATATTGATGCCTTGGGATGTTAGAAGATCCCACAGAGCGAAGACGGCTGAATTGGGGGGGGTCTCGGGGGCAATTTTGAAGAAATCAATTTAGTCATATTTTGGAAAATTTGGACCAGTCGCGGGTAGGGCGAAAAATAAAAACTCATCGGATCTGCTTTATCTTCTGAATATTGATGCCTTGGGATGTTAGAAGATCCCACAGAGCGAAGACGGCTGAATTGGGGGGGGTCTCGGGGGCAATTTTGAAGAAATCAATTTAGTCATATTTTGGAAAATTTGGACCAGTCGCGGGTAGGGCGAAAAATAAAAACTCATCGGATCTGCTTTATCTTCTGAATATTGATGCCTTGGGATGTTAGAAGATCCCACAGAGCGAAGACGGCTGAATTGGGGGGGGTCTCGGGGGCAATTTTGAAGAAATCAATTTAGTCATATTTTGGAAAATTTGGACCAGTCGCGGGTAGGGCGAAAAATAAAAACTCATCGGATCTGCTTTATCTTCTGAATATTGATGCCTTGGGATGTTAGAAGATCCCACAGAGCGAAGACGGCTGAATTGGGGGGGGTCTCGGGGGCAATTTTGAAGAAATCAATTTAGTCATATTTTGGAAAATTTGGACCAGTCGCGGGTAGGGCGAAAAATAAAAACTCATCGGATCTGCTTTATCTTCTGAATATTGATGCCTTGGGATGTTAGAAGATCCCACAGAGCGAAGACGGCTGAATTGGGGGGGGTCTCGGGGGCAATTTTGAAGAAATCAATTTAGTCATATTTTGGAAAATTTGGACCAGTCGCGGGTAGGGCGAAAAATAAAAACTCATCGGATCTGCTTTATCTTCTGAATATTGATGCCTTGGGATGTTAGAAGATCCCACAGAGCGAAGACGGCTGAATTGGGGGGGGTCTCGGGGGCAATTTTGAAGAAATCAATTTAGTCATATTTTGGAAAATTTGGACCAGTCGCGGGTAGGGCGAAAAATAAAAACTCATCGGATCTGCTTTATCTTCTGAATATTGATGCCTTGGGATGTTAGAAGATCCCACAGAGCGAAGACGGCTGAATTGGGGGGGGTCTCGGGGGCAATTTTGAAGAAATCAATTTAGTCATATTTTGGAAAATTTGGACCAGTCGCGGGTAGGGCGAAAAATAAAAACTCATCGGATCTGCTTTATCTTCTGAATATTGATGCCTTGGGATGTTAGAAGATCCCACAGAGCGAAGACGGCTGAATTGGGGGGGGTCTCGGGGGCAATTTTGAAGAAATCAATTTAGTCATATTTTGGAAAATTTGGACCAGTCGCGGGTAGGGCGAAAAATAAAAACTCATCGGATCTGCTTTATCTTCTGAATATTGATGCCTTGGGATGTTAGAAGATCCCACAGAGCGAAGACGGCTGAATTGGGGGGGGTCTCGGGGGCAATTTTGAAGAAATCAATTTAGTCATATTTTGGAAAATTTGGACCAGTCGCGGGTAGGGCGAAAAATAAAAACTCATCGGATCTGCTTTATCTTCTGAATATTGATGCCTTGGGATGTTAGAAGATCCCACAGAGCGAAGACGGCTGAATTGGGGGGGGTCTCGGGGGCAATTTTGAAGAAATCAATTTAGTCATATTTTGGAAAATTTGGACCAGTCGCGGGTAGGGCGAAAAATAAAAACTCATCGGATCTGCTTTATCTTCTGAATATTGATGCCTTGGGATGTTAGAAGATCCCACAGAGCGAAGACGGCTGAATTGGGGGGGGTCTCGGGGGCAATTTTGAAGAAATCAATTTAGTCATATTTTGGAAAATTTGGACCAGTCGCGGGTAGGGCGAAAAATAAAAACTCATCGGATCTGCTTTATCTTCTGAATATTGATGCCTTGGGATGTTAGAAGATCCCACAGAGCGAAGACGGCTGAATTGGGGGGGGTCTCGGGGGCAATTTTGAAGAAATCAATTTAGTCATATTTTGGAAAATTTGGACCAGTCGCGGGTAGGGCGAAAAATAAAAACTCATCGGATCTGCTTTATCTTCTGAATATTGATGCCTTGGGATGTTAGAAGATCCCACAGAGCGAAGACGGCTGAATTGGGGGGGGTCTCGGGGGCAATTTTGAAGAAATCAATTTAGTCATATTTTGGAAAATTTGGACCAGTCGCGGGTAGGGCGAAAAATAAAAACTCATCGGATCTGCTTTATCTTCTGAATATTGATGCCTTGGGATGTTAGAAGATCCCACAGAGCGAAGACGGCTGAATTGGGGGGGGTCTCGGGGGCAATTTTGAAGAAATCAATTTAGTCATATTTTGGAAAATTTGGACCAGTCGCGGGTAGGGCGAAAAATAAAAACTCATCGGATCTGCTTTATCTTCTGAATATTGATGCCTTGGGATGTTAGAAGATCCCACAGAGCGAAGACGGCTGAATTGGGGGGGGTCTCGGGGGCAATTTTGAAGAAATCAATTTAGTCATATTTTGGAAAATTTGGACCAGTCGCGGGTAGGGCGAAAAATAAAAACTCATCGGATCTGCTTTATCTTCTGAATATTGATGCCTTGGGATGTTAGAAGATCCCACAGAGCGAAGACGGCTGAATTGGGGGGGGTCTCGGGGGCAATTTTGAAGAAATCAATTTAGTCATATTTTGGAAAATTTGGACCAGTCGCGGGTAGGGCGAAAAATAAAAACTCATCGGATCTGCTTTATCTTCTGAATATTGATGCCTTGGGATGTTAGAAGATCCCACAGAGCGAAGACGGCTGAATTGGGGGGGGTCTCGGGGGCAATTTTGAAGAAATCAATTTAGTCATATTTTGGAAAATTTGGACCAGTCGCGGGTAGGGCGAAAAATAAAAACTCATCGGATCTGCTTTATCTTCTGAATATTGATGCCTTGGGATGTTAGAAGATCCCACAGAGCGAAGACGGCTGAATTGGGGGGGGTCTCGGGGGCAATTTTGAAGAAATCAATTTAGTCATATTTTGGAAAATTTGGACCAGTCGCGGGTAGGGCGAAAAATAAAAACTCATCGGATCTGCTTTATCTTCTGAATATTGATGCCTTGGGATGTTAGAAGATCCCACAGAGCGAAGACGGCTGAATTGGGGGGGGTCTCGGGGGCAATTTTGAAGAAATCAATTTAGTCATATTTTGGAAAATTTGGACCAGTCGCGGGTAGGGCGAAAAATAAAAACTCATCGGATCTGCTTTATCTTCTGAATATTGATGCCTTGGGATGTTAGAAGATCCCACAGAGCGAAGACGGCTGAATTGGGGGGGGTCTCGGGGGCAATTTTGAAGAAATCAATTTAGTCATATTTTGGAAAATTTGGACCAGTCGCGGGTAGGGCGAAAAATAAAAACTCATCGGATCTGCTTTATCTTCTGAATATTGATGCCTTGGGATGTTAGAAGATCCCACAGAGCGAAGACGGCTGAATTGGGGGGGGTCTCGGGGGCAATTTTGAAGAAATCAATTTAGTCATATTTTGGAAAATTTGGACCAGTCGCGGGTAGGGCGAAAAATAAAAACTCATCGGATCTGCTTTATCTTCTGAATATTGATGCCTTGGGATGTTAGAAGATCCCACAGAGCGAAGACGGCTGAATTGGGGGGGGTCTCGGGGGCAATTTTGAAGAAATCAATTTAGTCATATTTTGGAAAATTTGGACCAGTCGCGGGTAGGGCGAAAAATAAAAACTCATCGGATCTGCTTTATCTTCTGAATATTGATGCCTTGGGATGTTAGAAGATCCCACAGAGCGAAGACGGCTGAATTGGGGGGGGTCTCGGGGGCAATTTTGAAGAAATCAATTTAGTCATATTTTGGAAAATTTGGACCAGTCGCGGGTAGGGCGAAAAATAAAAACTCATCGGATCTGCTTTATCTTCTGAATATTGATGCCTTGGGATGTTAGAAGATCCCACAGAGCGAAGACGGCTGAATTGGGGGGGGTCTCGGGGGCAATTTTGAAGAAATCAATTTAGTCATATTTTGGAAAATTTGGACCAGTCGCGGGTAGGGCGAAAAATAAAAACTCATCGGATCTGCTTTATCTTCTGAATATTGATGCCTTGGGATGTTAGAAGATCCCACAGAGCGAAGACGGCTGAATTGGGGGGGGTCTCGGGGGCAATTTTGAAGAAATCAATTTAGTCATATTTTGGAAAATTTGGACCAGTCGCGGGTAGGGCGAAAAATAAAAACTCATCGGATCTGCTTTATCTTCTGAATATTGATGCCTTGGGATGTTAGAAGATCCCACAGAGCGAAGACGGCTGAATTGGGGGGGGTCTCGGGGGCAATTTTGAAGAAATCAATTTAGTCATATTTTGGAAAATTTGGACCAGTCGCGGGTAGGGCGAAAAATAAAAACTCATCGGATCTGCTTTATCTTCTGAATATTGATGCCTTGGGATGTTAGAAGATCCCACAGAGCGAAGACGGCTGAATTGGGGGGGGTCTCGGGGGCAATTTTGAAGAAATCAATTTAGTCATATTTTGGAAAATTTGGACCAGTCGCGGGTAGGGCGAAAAATAAAAACTCATCGGATCTGCTTTATCTTCTGAATATTGATGCCTTGGGATGTTAGAAGATCCCACAGAGCGAAGACGGCTGAATTGGGGGGGGTCTCGGGGGCAATTTTGAAGAAATCAATTTAGTCATATTTTGGAAAATTTGGACCAGTCGCGGGTAGGGCGAAAAATAAAAACTCATCGGATCTGCTTTATCTTCTGAATATTGATGCCTTGGGATGTTAGAAGATCCCACAGAGCGAAGACGGCTGAATTGGGGGGGGTCTCGGGGGCAATTTTGAAGAAATCAATTTAGTCATATTTTGGAAAATTTGGACCAGTCGCGGGTAGGGCGAAAAATAAAAACTCATCGGATCTGCTTTATCTTCTGAATATTGATGCCTTGGGATGTTAGAAGATCCCACAGAGCGAAGACGGCTGAATTGGGGGGGGTCTCGGGGGCAATTTTGAAGAAATCAATTTAGTCATATTTTGGAAAATTTGGACCAGTCGCGGGTAGGGCGAAAAATAAAAACTCATCGGATCTGCTTTATCTTCTGAATATTGATGCCTTGGGATGTTAGAAGATCCCACAGAGCAGAAGACGGCTGAATTGGGGGGGGTCTCGGGGGCAATTTTGAAGAAATCAATTTAGTCATATTTTGGAAAATTTGGACCAGTCGCGGGTAGGGCGAAAAATAAAAACTCATCGGATCTGCTTTATCTTCTGAATATTGATGCCTTGGGATGTTAGAAGATCCCACAGAGCGAAGACGGCTGAATTGGGGGGGGTCTCGGGGGCAATTTTGAAGAAATCAATTTAGTCATATTTTGGAAAATTTGGACCAGTCGCGGGTAGGGCGAAAAATAAAAACTCATCGGATCTGCTTTATCTTCTGAATATTGATGCCTTGGGATGTTAGAAGATCCCACAGAGCGAAGACGGCTGAATTGGGGGGGGTCTCGGGGGCAATTTTGAAGAAATCAATTTAGTCATATTTTGGAAAATTTGGACCAGTCGCGGGTAGGGCGAAAAATAAAAACTCATCGGATCTGCTTTATCTTCTGAATATTGATGCCTTGGGATGTTAGAAGATCCCACAGAGCGAAGACGGCTGAATTGGGGGGGGTCTCGGGGGCAATTTTGAAGAAATCAATTTAGTCATATTTTGGAAAATTTGGACCAGTCGCGGGTAGGGCGAAAAATAAAAACTCATCGGATCTGCTTTATCTTCTGAATATTGATGCCTTGGGATGTTA